>NW_017676135.1:50180-51387 GCF_001879085.1 Nicotiana attenuata | reverse complement strand
CTGGATTCATGCCGCGAAGGCGGTACCGTCTACTTTGCATCAAATGGTTAAATTTGAATGGGATCGGCAGGAGATCGTGGTCCATGGAGAGGACAATTCTTGTAATGCTATTACATCCTTCGAGGAAGTTGAAAATGACAAAGGCCCGTGGGTGTACCAAGTAACGGACGCAGTGTCAGTTGATAAAATCTCGGAAGGGGAGTGTGTTCCTATGCCCAAGATAGCTTCCGCATCTGTTATGGTAGCTTCAGAGATGATAAGGAATGGGTTCTTGCCCGGAAAGGGGTTGGGCGCTTCACTGCAGGGAATTATACAGCCAGTGTCTCTTCCCGGAAATCTGGACACTTTCGGGCTAGGTTTCAAACCCACTGCTGCTGACATAAGGAGAGCCAAAAAGATGAAAAAGAGAGTGTGGACCCTACCAAAACCCATTCCTCGCCTTTCCCGTTCCTTCGTCCGGCCTGGTACTAAACAACGCCCAGCAACAGCACTACCAAATTCTATGGTGATAGAACCTGACAAAGAGTTGATCGAAAAGTTTGAAAGGGTGTTCGATGAAGTGAATATGGTAGAGCCAGGCGAAGGTCCAAGTAAAGTCGATGTGCAGTTCGTGGGGTCTCAGGCCAAGCTCAATAACTGGAAAGCTACTCCTCTTCCAACTCGGAAGGAGTCGTGGTAGTTAGCTTTGGATTTTCCTTTGAGTATTAGTTCTGGATTATTTCCAGGGTTGTAATTCAGATTTCTATGTTCCGTCCATTTGGATGAGTTAAACTTTGTGATTTTTACAATTTTAATGAAATGCAATTTCCTTTTCTCTTCACTTCTGATAGCCTTCATTTTGTTTTCTTTTCTCTCTTGTACAGTCCCTTTTATGCTGGTTTCAATGATGTGTCATGCATGAGGAGTCTCCGGCCTAGTCTTGATATTCCATATGAAATAGTAATACAAGAAATTGAGTGTGATGGCGAGGGTGAATACAATGACGAGGAAGCTTTGGAAGAAATCAGTTAAAGAGTTATATCAATTTGAGCAAAAACCCAAACCTAACTTGAATGAAACAGAGGCAATCAAATCTAGGGGATCAGGAAAATGTTCGAGAAACAAAAATAAGTGTCCATTTGGAAGCCCCGCTCAGAGAGGAGATAATTAAATATTTGTGTGAGTACAAAGATGTGTTTGCATGGTCATATGATGATATGCCAGGTCT
>NW_017676135.1:13949-46530 GCF_001879085.1 Nicotiana attenuata | reverse complement strand
GACTTGATCCCGAAAGGGTACGTAGGCAGACCTCACTGAGGTTCAGTCACAACAGAAGAAAAATCCAAGAATCCCCAAGAAGGAAACTGGGGCAGAGGTCATGGTTGTTGCAAGGGATATGATTCCGAAAGTTGTAATGTTGAACCCACATTTGAATTATTTTGAGCTTTTATACCTTTCTTTCTAAAACCCATCCAAAAGCCACATTACGGTCCAAAGAAAGACCTTCTAATCAATTTCAAGAAATGTCAATACGGGCAGGTAAAGCGACTCATGTCGGAGACAACACCCTGGTGACAGAAGGAAAATGATAAAATGAGAGAGTCTTATCGGTAAAAACCCTCACGGGCACCATAGGGCGATGTGAGTTGAGAGAAATGAAATGAGAGAGTCTTATTGGTGAAAACCCTCACGGGCACCGTAAGGCGTGGTGAGTTTGAGAGATATTAAAATGAGAGAGTCTTATTGGTGAAAACCCTCACGGGCACCATAAGGCGAGGTGAGCTTGAGAGATATTAAAATGAGAGAGTCTTATTGGTGAAAACCCTCACGGGCACTGTAAGTTGGGTACATGAAAGAAGTCTGTGGTTGAAGGTTGTTTGAAACATGGCAAAACAAGCAAGGTTTGAGTTTGGCGAGAGTCGGGCGTGAAAGTATGAGACAACAAATGTGGTAACTGATAATTGATTGGTTGGACAGACTAGGCTGGAATCCAAAATGCATGGCACGATCAATGGAATCAGCTTTTCCGCTCAGATAAGTCCTGTCCTTTTTCTCTTCATTACACCTCATCTGTTTTCATAGTTTTTCTATCCTCAAAACCTTCGAGGTCATTGCATTTCTTTCTCTTGAAGTCTGTCTATAAGATGTTTTAGTGTCAGTTCTATTCAAAAACAACAGAAGGATGTCAAAGCTAACTACCAGCTTCCCAGCTAGATGGCACAACAAGGTGGGGACATGTCACAAGAGAGTAAAACATGAAGGACCAATGAAAATCAGTGGAATAATCAGATGGTTGTGAGGGAGAAGCAAGGTTCACAAGAAGGGAACAGAAACACCAAACAGTAATACGAGGTAAAACATGTGGGTCATCAAGATCAGAGGATTGAAAGTCAATTGGGAAATCGTGACAAGTCAAAGCAAGTCCAAAGAAGCAAGTCAGAGCAAAGTCGGAAACGGGAGCATTGCCAACAAGGATGCCAGCAGCTAACCACCATTTTACATTAACAAATTTTTCTTTGATTGGAACAGGAGCAGAAATTTTCTTTGTTGTTTATTTTGTTGCAGTCAGGCGCCCACCTGGAGAACAAGGGAATACATTTCAAATTTCAGCAATCAGGCGCCCACCTGGAGAACAAGGGAATACATTTCAAGATTCAGCAGTCAGGCACCCACCTGGAGAACAAGGGAATACATTTCAAGTTCAGCAATCAGGCGCCCACCTGGAGAACAAGGGAATGCATTTTACATTTCAGCAATCAGGCGCCCACCTGGAGAACAAGGGAATACATTTCAAGTGTCAGCAATCAGGCGCCCACCTGGAGAACAAGGGAAGTACAACTCAAATTTTAGCTTTCAAATTTTTAGTAATATTTGGTAACATGATGCGCCCAGCCACCAAACTGGGGCAGAAAATGTTTCTTTGTTTTGTTTATTTCTGTTGAAATCAGGCGCCCACCTGGAGAACAAGGGAATACATTTTACATTTCAGCAATCAGGCGCCCACCTGGAGAACAAGGGAATACATTTCAAGTGTCAGCAGTCAGGCGCCCACCTGGAGAACAAGGGAATACACTTCAAGTCTCAGCAATCAGGCGCCCACCTGGAGAACAAGGGAATGCATTTTTAAATTTCAGCAGTCAGGCGCCCACCCGGAGAACAAGGGCAGTGCAATTCAATTTTAGCTTTAATTTTTAATATTTGATAGTATGCTGTATCCAGTTACCAAACTGGGGCAGAAAATTTTCTTTGTTTGTTTATTTTGCCGCAATCAGGCGCCCACCTGGAGAACAAGGGAATACACTTCAAATTGCAGTAATCAGGCACCCACCTGGAGAACAAGGGAAGTACAATTCAAATTTGTCTCCAAATTTTTAGTAGTGTTTGGTAACGTGATGCGCCTGGCCACCAAACTGGGGCAGAATATTCTTTTCTTTTGTTGTTTGTGTATTTTGAACTCAGGAGCCCGCCTGGAGAACAGAGGCATTTATTTTTCAAGTTATTAGTAATCAGGAGCCCGCCTGAAGAACAGAGGCATTTGTTCCAAGTTTTAGCAATCAGGAGCCCCGCCTGGAAGAACAGAGGCATTTATTCCAAGCTTTAGCAATCAGGAGCCCGCCTGGAGAACAGAGGCATTCATTTTCAGATTTTTAGCAATCAGGAGCCCACCTGGAGAACAAGGGAATATTTCAAATCTCAACAATCAGGAGCCCGCCTGGAGAACAAGGCAATACTTTTTTAGCGTCTGCAGTCAGGAGCCCACCTGGAAAATGGACACATATTTCAAGTAATCAAGCATCATTCGGAGGAATGACAGCAATATCGCCAATCACAATGCAAAAGCAACAACAGGAGTACCATCGGAAGATTACAAGATACAAGTTCAAGGCAACACAAGAACAAGTTAGAGGACGTAGACAGGACTCTCTTGTAATTCGTAGATCATAGCTTAGGCTAGCTTCTTTTCATTTTAACATGGTGTAATAAGGAGGTCAGCGAGCAGTAGCAACAGCAACAGCAGAAAGTCACAACTCCTGGTAGTCCCAGCTACCAAACCTTCCCGAACTACACTGACTTGATTCCTTTTTAGCCAAGGATATGTAGGCAACCTCCGAAGCAGGGTGCGGTCAACTCTTTCAAAAATGCTTTACACGGAGTATTCAAACGGGCAAAAATCGCTCGTATCTACTCACTTATCTTTGCCCGAGAACTCTGCGTGTTCCCGAGCAAAGAGGGGCAGCTGTGGGCACGTGATTTTTGCCCTATATATGAATTATTCCCTAAAATTCAAACAAAATAATTTTTCTTTCATTATTTTACACTTTTGTGAATTTTGTGTTATTTTCTGTTAATTGTTTGCATTTTATTTGTGCATTTTATTTCGTATGAAAAATATAAAAAAATATGCATGGCATTTGCATTTGGGATTTAATTCTACATTACTTAGCAAATTAGTTATTTTATAAATAATAAAAAAAAGGAAAATCACAAAAATAGTCATCTTGCACCTTTTAGTTTTAATGATTTTCGAGTAGTTTTAATGAGTTAGTTGGTTTTTTTTTTAAATTTAATTTAGGATTTTAGTTTTAATTTGAAAAGAAAAGGAAAGGAAAATAATAAAAAGAAATTGAAGTCTTCAAATTGAAATCAAATTATTTGGGCCAGTCTTTGAAGCTCTTACCCAAGCCCAAGCGTGTCCCCTGAAACCCATTCCAATACACGCCCAAGTCTAGCCCAATCTACCAACCCGGTCCGTCTCCCATTAAGACTCAAAACGATGCAGTTTTGAGTTCTCTTTACTCAAAACAATCTGAGCCCTTCGTCCCTCATCATCCAACGGTCTTCAGAGGTCATTGTTAATTAAATAAAACTGTCCGAAAATTAACTCAAAACCCTAAACATTTCTCTCCCTCCTCGTACAACCACTCCCTGTAACGCCGCCTTTCCCCACCACGCCTCCACCGTCCCCTCACCGTGCTCCGCCGCCGGAAATCGCCCACGGCGGCGGAGAATCTCCAAACTTCACCAAAATAACATCCCAGCTTCCCCTTTTCACCCTCTTTCCAAATATGCAAATGATCTCCTTCAAATCCCGGTCAAAAGCGTCAAATATTAGATCACAGATTCTCCGGCCAAGACCCAAAGTATGCCAAATAGTCCCAAATTAACACCCTAGGTTCATCTGAGTCCCCTCTACCTAATTCCCCAAACCCCGTCCCTCGAATCAACGCTGAACCCTTCGAATAACGGTTTAAAGTTTTCCGGCCATGACATCAGTTGTCCCAAATTAACCCAAATTCACACCACAGAACCGTCCGAACCTCCTCTACCCAACCCCCATAGCCACTTGTCTCGAATCTGCCCGGAACATTACAAACTCTGAATCCCAAATTCCGGCAGAACCCTAACTCAGAAATCTTGGGGATTTTGGACCGTAATTTCCCTAATCACGTGTTTTCTTTTGAAAACACACGATTAGGGATGTTACGTGTCAAGAATCCCGGAGGATTCAAACAACAATAGCTGGTCAGAGTTTGCCCCATAGTCAGTCGAATGCTCAAAATTAGTAAGTTTTGTTCGATTCTGTTTTCGATCCTGTTCAGTATGCTCTTGTTTAATTTTGTTTGGTTGGTTTAATCCTGTCTTGCTAAGTTTAGGTTTTAAGTTTAATTTTTCGTTTTGAATCCGTCTTGCTAAATGTTTGGTTTCAGTTTATGGTTCATTGTTATACTTAATTCTTTATTAGCCATCTTAGTCGATTCTGTTTAGGCTTTGTTGATTTTAATTTTTGTTCTAATGTTTGATTTGTTAATTTCAGTTAGTCTAGTCAGTTTAGTCTAGTTTAACCAGTAATTATCATTGGTAATGCCTTAATTCAGTGTTTAGTATTAATTAGCATTGTTAGGTTTAGTTTAGTTTGGTCTGGTTATAGCTGAATAGGATAGGATCTTGTTTAACCACGGTTAGTCCTTGACCAGTTACCAGGGTAATAGGGGAATGGTCTGGTTTAGCTCAGTAATTCCAAGAGGGTTCAAAGGGTAGTTTAGGCATGGGAAAGGGTAGTTTCATTAAGATTGGTAAAATTAGAACCAAGGTAAGGATAGAATAGGAATTGTAATGGGTATAGAACCTTCTAGGATGGACTTTAGTAAAATAGGTGTAGTTACTTGTGTAACAAGTCAGAAAACAAGAGACTAAATGAGTAAATAAAGAGGGACTAAAAGGCAACTGAAAATCTGGAAACATTTCAAAAAAAACTCTGCCTATAAAAGGCAGTGTATATTGCCTTGATTCACAAGTTTTGAACCTCCAAAAGCTTTCCCCCAAAAGTACTCTTCAGTTTTCCAGATTTGAAAGTAGAAATGCAAAAATTCGAAAGCCAAAAACAATAGAAATTTACAGAAAAAATCCAGAGAAAGAAAATACTGTTTATTCAATCTCTTAGGTCAATTTCAAGTTTAGTGGTTGGTTTGCATTGTTTAACTTAATATCTTGTAGTTGAAGTTCAGAAATAGTCCTGTTTTGATTTCGAGTGGGTTTGGATTCCAAGCAAGTCAGTTTTGGGTCTATTTTGGTGCTATCATGTTCAATTTCTCAATTCCATTTGATACTTGGATCACTGGTCTATTCCTGGGTTGAATTTTCAGTGTTGTTGCTATTGGAAACTCTCATTCGCTGCTGCTTGTACTGCTGTGTTGATCCTCTGATTTTTCTTTGCTGTGAATCCTCATTTGCTTATATTATATCCTCCAGGTACACATTCTTAGCCTATATTGATGTAACTGCACTCGTTGGATATGGAATACAATTGAAGCTTGTTTGCTGCTCTGGAATTTCAATTTGACATCTTATTAAGTCTAGATAGCTCGATTACTATTTGATTGAATATTCATAGTTGTATTAATTGGACTGTATAGCTGGACAACTGATGTTTAGAATCAGCTGTAGATCAATTTCTTAGTAGCTGAATACTGTGTATGAATTGTTAAAAATAGACGTGCATGATTATTATTTTAAGGGTCGGATCATGAGCTGAACGCTTGATTGAGTTTGGTAGCTGTAGATATACATTCAAAAATAATTTTTCTGTTTGCTTCAGCGATTCAGGCAATGTCACAAAGTCCTTTGACTTAGTAATGTAGAAAGTTAATTCAAAAGTTGATTAGTCCATTTTGTGTGGTAAAGTCGGTGTTTGCAGCCTGTTTGTCACCTAATGGATTTAATAATATAATCTGGGTATCAAATTGGAGCTCGAATGGCTAACGTTTCATTACTAGCATTTTGAGTAATTTGAAAAATTTCAGTGATTATTTGTCCAATTTGTATTGAAATATGGCATTTCATTGTCGTGGTTTGGGTTCGATAATGCCTTGGACGCCACAACTGCCTGGGTTGCCAGACCGCATATCTGGGCTCAATCTGGCCCAAGTTGCATGATTCTTTTCTATATGGCATCGGACCCATGGCTGGTCGCCCGATTTCGACAAATTAAAGGCTAGCATACATTTGGGCTTGCAGTCCAATCCATTTGTGTCCTTATGTATTAAACTGCCCTAGGCTAATAGACTGAAAAAAATCATAGAATTAAAGGGTCAAGCCTCTTTGAATGTTGTTAATGACAATTGATTGGTTAATTGATTAGGACTATTTCTTTTCTCGCAGAGACAAATAAATAGAAAAATTCTAGTTTGCTTTAGGATTGGTCTTTTAATGATAAAAATGAGACGATCCCCGTCGAGCCGAATACAAAATAACGGGGCCCTCAATAATTGTTATATAAAAATGCTTAGAATTCGGGCGGACCGTTTAGCGAATTTCACGGTCTTCCCCAAAGATAATAAACGCGTAGTTGCTTTAGGCGCGTATTTTAGTAATATTACCTTCCTAAATGTGGGTGCACAATTATGTGACCCAAATCTAAATCTCAACGGAGTCGAAATGCGTCAAAAGCCACGGGTGCACTGGTGTAACGTGGTTCGAGATACATTTTCACGACGTTGCGATTCTTATTAAAAAGACATAAAGTAAAAGCGGTTAAAATAAAGGCACATAGGTAAGAAATATGTTTAAAAATCAGATAAGAGCAAATTCAACAGTTGAACGACCGTGCTAGAACCACGGAATCCGGGAGTGCCTAATACCTTCTCCCGGGTTAACAGAATTCCTTACTCGGAGTTCTGGTTCGCGGACTGTTAACAGAGTCATAATTTCCTCGGATCGGGATTTAACCAGTGACTTGGGACACCATTAATCTCCCAAGTGGCGACTCTGAATCTTAATAATAATCCCGTTTCGATTGTCACTTCAAGTTGGAAATAACTCCCTTTATTATACCCTTCCAGGGTGAAGTAGGTAAAAAAGGAGGTGTGACATATGTTACCCCTTATGTTGCTATGGAATTCGTGATAGAGTCAGAATATCTTCATGTGCCTTTCCCAATATCTACTCCAGTAGGTGAGTCTATTATGGCCGCGAGGGTTTATACAGGTGTGTTGTCACTATGTGTATGGCTGACCTCATTGAATTGGGGATGGTTTATTTTAATATAATAATGGAAATGGATTGGCTCTATTCATGTTATGCTAAGCTCGATTGCCAAACTAAAGTTTTGACGCCTGAATTTCCTAATGAGCAAGTTGTTGAGTGTAAGGGGCATAATGTTATGCCAAGGGGCATGTTTATTTCCTATCTGAAAGCCACAAAGATGATCAAGAAAGGGTGTATTTACCATCTGGTCCGGGTTACGGACACCGATGTTGAGGCACCTATACATGAGTCTGTACCAATTGTGAATGAATTTTCGAATGTCTTTCCAGAAGAGCTCCCCAAGATTCCGCCAAACGGGGAGATTGATTTTGGGATTGATGTGATGCCAGGCACACAGCCTATATCGATTCCACCTTACAGAATTACACCGACAGAATTGAAGGAGCTAAAGGAACAATTGAAGGACTTGTTAGAGAAGGGTTTCATCCGACCGAGTGTGTCGACTTGGGGCACATCGGCTCTCTTTGTAAGAAAGAAAGATGGATCGCTACATATGTGTATTGACTATCAGCAGCTCAACAAGGTCACAATAAGAAATATGTACCCACTACCAATGATGGATGATTTTTTTGATCAATTGCAGGGTGCTAGGTACTTCTCCAAAATTGATTTACGATCTGGGTATCACCAATTGAACAGGATATTCCGAAAACAGCTTTCAAGACCCGATATGGGCACTTTGAATTTCTTGTAATATCTTTTGGGATAACGAATGCCCGACAACTTTCATGGATCTTATGAATCGAGTCTTCAAGACTTTTCTTGACTCCTTTGTGATAGTGTTCATTAATGACATTCTTGTGTATTCACGAAGTCGAGAGGACCATGCCGATCATCTCAAGGCAATTCTGCAGACTCTGCATCAGCACCAATTGTATTCGAAGTTCTCAAAATATGAATTTTGGCTTGAATCTATCACGTTCTTGGGTCATGTCGTCTCCAGAAAAGGAATTGTGGTTGATCCTCAATAGATTGCAACAGTGAAGAATTGGCCGAGACCTATAACTCCAATTGAGATTCGTAATTTCTTGGGCTTAGCAGGGCATTACCGGAAGTTTGTGGAGGGGTTTTCTACTGTTGCCTCTCCGCTGACTAAATTGACACATAAAGCGGTTAAGTTCCAATGATCCCACGATTGTGAAAAGAGCTTCCAGGAGTTGAAAGCAAGATTGACTTCGGTGCCGGTATTAACCCTGCCAGAGGGCATAGATGGGTTTGTGGTATATCGTGATGCTTCAAGGATCGGGATTGGGTGTGTGTATTGATGCAACATGGCAAGGTTATAGCTTACGCTTCTAGGCAACTTAAGAATCATGAAAAGAACTATCTAACACATGACTTAGAACTTGCGGCGGTGGTATTTGCATTGAAGATTTGGCGTCATTATTTGTATGGGGTCCATGTGGATGTATCCACGGACCATACGAGCCTTCAATATATTTTCAAACATAAGGAATTGAATTTGAGGCAGAGGAGATGGCTTGAATTGCTCGAGGATTACGAAATCGATATTCTATATAATCCAGGGAAGGCCAATGTTGTGGCGGATGCTCTTACCCGGAAATCTATGGGTAGTATGGCTCACTTGGAGGCATATCAACGGCTGATAACCAGGGAGGTTCATCGGTTGGCTAGCTTGGGAGTTCGTCTTTTGGACTCTAGTGAAGGCGAGGTAATTGTGCAGAATAGAGCTGAATCATCGCTCGTGGCGAAGGTAAAGGAGAAGCAATACAATGATGCATCGTTAGTGCAGTTGAGGGAGGGAATTCATAAACATAAAACCACAGTATTTTCTCTTCGCATGGATGAGGGTACACTACGGTACCAAGGGCGGCTATGTGTTCCGAATGTAGATGGTCTTCGGTAAAGAATCATGGCTGAAGATCACACTTCTAGATATTTCATGCACCAAGGTTCTCGATGATGTATCATAATCTCAGGGAAGTCTATTGGTGGAATGACATGATGAGGAATGTGGTGGACTTTGCGGCAAAATGTCCGAATTGTCAGTAAGTGAAGGCCGATCACCAAAGGCCCGGTGGGTTGGCACAGAACATAGAAATCCCATTGTGGAAGTGGAAAATGATTAATATGGACTTTGTGGTAGCACTACCGCGCAAGATTGACTCAATTTAGGTGATTGTGGACCGACTCACCAAATCAGCACACTTCTTGCCAGTTAAATCTACCGACATAGTGGAACAGTATGCTCAGTTATATATCAAGGAAATAGTCAGGCTTCATGGCACTCCAATTTCCATTATTTCCGATTGAGGAGTACAGTTCACAAATAAATTTTGGAATAAATTTCAGCAAGGTTTGGGTACCCAGGTGAGTCTTAGTACATCCTTTCATCCACAGCCTTTCATCCACACACTGACGGGTAGGCAGCCTTTTACCCAGGTGACGCTTGAGGACATGTTGCGTGCTTGTGTTCTTGATTTCAAGGGTAGCTGGGATGATCACTTCCCACTCATATAATTTGCATATAACAATAGATTTCATTCTAGTATTCAGATAGCACCATTTGAGGCATAGTATGGTAGGAGGTGTAGATCTCCCATTGGTTGGTTCGAGATTGGGGAAGCTGAGTTGATAGGGCCAGACCTCGTGTATCAGGCCATGGAGAAGGTTATGATCATAAAGGAGCGGTTGAAAACTGTTCAGTCATCAAAAATCCTATTCAGATGTCCGTCGAAGAGACTTAGAGTTCAAAGAAAATGATTGGGTATTGTTGAAGGTGTCCCCCATGAAGGGTATTATGCGATTTGGAGGAAAAAGTAATTGAGTTCGAGGTATGTCAGGATATACAAAATCGTTCAGAGAATTGGTCACGTGGCGTACAAGCTTGAGCTACCACCCGATGTGTCATTATTACACCTGGTATTCCATGTGTCCATGTTGAAGAAGGTAGTTGGAGATCCGTCCGCTATTGTGCCGGTTGAGACCATTGAGGTTAATGAAGAATTTTCATATGAAGAAATTTTAGTTACCATTCTTGATAGGCAAGTCCGGAAGTTGAGGAATAATGAAATTGCCTCTGTGAAAGTGTTATGGCGAAACCAACACGTTGAAGAGGCTACCTGGGAAGCTGAGGAAAAAATGGAGAAGAAGCACCCTCACCTGTTTGAATAGTTGTGTAATCCTTTCTTTTTATGAACTTGTCGCCTATGAATTTTGTATCACTTGTTCAGTTAACGTAAAGGTGTT
This sequence comes from Nicotiana attenuata, assembly GCF_001879085.1. Lineage (NCBI taxonomy): Eukaryota > Viridiplantae > Streptophyta > Magnoliopsida > Solanales > Solanaceae > Nicotiana > Nicotiana attenuata. The sequence goes on along the minus strand of NW_017676135.1, from coordinate 36,054 downwards.
CCTTTTGATTAAATGTTGCTTATGAGGCCACAATTGGTATTGTTATGAGTTTTGTTATGTCGTTAGGTTGTGCATATACTTGTAAGATGTGTTCTAGAGCTCTCTGATAGGTGGATAGGCCTAGTTACAAAGGAAACTCTAGCTAATTTTTTGGAAATTTAGGGAGTTAGCCAAATTTGGGGTTTCTGGTAAGTGGTATTAAAACTAAGTTGCATAGGGTGCAAATGGCGGACTTTGATCCTCATTCAAGGACGAATGATCTTACGTGGTGGAGGATCTAAGGCCCCGTAAAATTTTTCCTAATTACCTTGATTCTGTGATGCCGAAGTAGGCGTAGAGTTTAATAATAGTAGAAAATCATCGCGGCTCGCAAACTCGCTGTGGTTCGCACTTTTTGGATAGAACAGTACACTAAAGAGTTGAAGGAAAAGGTTTTGCAAAAGTGAGCGTTTCTACAGCCCATTATGCGGCTGCATAATCTCTTTGTGGGCCGTAGAATGGCCGCAGAGTGAGGCAAACTTTTTGGCAATTTTTTATGTCATTTCTGCGGTCCATTATGTGATCGCAGAACCATTTCGCGGACCGCACTTTGGTCGCATAATCATCCTTAGACTTTTGCGGAGTGAGATTGTGCGATGCATTATGCTACCGCAGAACAGGTCTGCGGACCGCATAACGGCTGCAGAGTGAAGCAGACCAGCCCATCTCCCTGGGCCATCTTTTACTAACATTTTGCGGACAGCGGAAGCAATATGCGGTCCCATATGCGACCACATATCCATGTCGGGGCTCCTAATTTCTAATCTTTAAACCCGACCCTATTCCGTTAAAAACACATATCATACATCGTTTAGAGCTATTTTCTGATATTTGTAGATTGAGGGAGAGAGTTCTTATAGAGAGAGATCAACCTTCACACTAATAACCATTAATTGTTGCTAAATTGAAGATAATCAAGAAGGTTCTCATATTGAAGGTAAGAATCTATACCCTAGCGTTTAATTTCAAAAATTTAGTAAAAGAGGGATCATTAGTAAGACCATGATTGGGTGTGGGGGTGGATATCTTGCATGCATGTATTCTTGAAGTATGTCGGGAGGTTGTGAACTATGAATGGGTAGAGGAATGGTAAAATCTTTCATAAAAGGCCTTAAAAACAGTAATTCACACATAATATTTGATAAAATGCTCAAGTGCGCTAGAATTATGATCATTTTCCTAATTTTGGGTTCAATTTTGCTATGTTGCTTAAATAGATTGAAGTTGCTAATATTCCGGAACATCTTAGTGTTTTAAGAAGCTAAATCGAGGTATGTATGGCTAAAACCCCTTCTTTTTAGAATTGAATCCCCCGGTGTTCATATAGTTGTTGTAAGTCCCCAATTTGATCATATTAGAATTGATTGTTCCTAATGAGTTGTGTTGAATGGCATATGTTCAACACTTGTTCTAAATGTTTATCATATCATCTTGCCCTTTTGAGGATGTGTTTAAACATGTGGAATACGTGTTAAGAAAGGTTAAGATTTCATATCAAAAATTGAATAAAGGTTGTTATGCCAATTTGTATGAAAAGCCTCTATGTGCTTAGGATCTTCCAAGTTTCTCCCTTATTTGTACAAATGCCTTACATAATAGGCCTTAATTTTGTTGATGATAATGTGATTTGAATGTGTAACAAAGGGAAACTTGAACTGTGAAATACGACCAAGTGCCAAGAATGACTTAATAAATGAGGCCACTTGTGCCAATGTATTGAAAGATGGGACAAGAAATATGAAGCGGGATGATTGATTGAAAGGTTGATGTCTCAAATGAGATGGCCTAGCCGATCGGGCCGTGATCGGACGCCATGCCCCACATGGTGGTAATTGTGCTGGAAATGATAATTGAAAATGTGGAGATAGTTGATGTCTCAAAAGAGATGACCTAGCCGATCGTGTCGCGATCGGACTCCGTGTAAGAACACGATAGTATTGTGGATTGTGGCATATTGGCACTAAATATTTCCCCACCTAATAATATGGAAACTGGTTTGAGAACTTATGTGACCCTCACTTGATGTTTTAGTATTGCTGGAAGCCCTTATTGAACTTATGATTACCTCCTTCTTGTATTATTTTTTGTTCTAATGATATGATGTTTAGTTATACATACTAGTGTTATTCGACGGCACTAACACCTCTTTTGCGGGGGTTACTGTATCTTTAATTGATATAGGTGTTTTCGCAGCAGGCGGCATCGACCAGTGTTAGCAGCGTACTCCCCCCCAACAGTCTTGGTGAGGCCCATTTCATTTCGGGGTCTTACATCTTTTGTTCCTTATGTATTGAACTTGAGTTATAGCCGGGGCCTGTTGCCGACACATTTGTAGTACACTTTTGTATCTATTTAGAGGCTCCATAGACACTATGTGGGTTGTATATGGGTGTTGGAAAGGTCAACGGTTTATACTGTGTTTTAGACTCTTGTTTCACTCACCATAGAAATGCGTGTATTTTGAAATTTAACGATTGTGTAACTAATGAAATGATTTAGTAATGTGTCATATATATGATCTTCCTGTTGTTTAACTAATGAAAACATGCCCTCTCTTATTCATAATTGAGTCGGGTAGAAAGTGTCTAACAGGCTTTCTTGACCAGGTCCACTCGCTTGAGCGCCGGTCGCGCTCTCGTGTTTTGGGGTGTAATATTGTAATTCTTTTGTTGTGGAGATACTCTTAGCTAAAATAGTTGTCACGTGATATCCTTTTGTTGCCGGGTTGTTCTCATGCATTTAGACGTAGTACTAGTTCGTGCCATCTCTTTCATTGTTATCCTATTCGTACACTAGAATCGGAAGTTTACATTTCATAGAAATACTTTCACTACTGAGTTTATCCTTAAACAATTAATTGGAATTAAGGTTATCGAAAGTCGTTAATCTATTTTAATTGAAGTTGTGTATAAGGGGGGAATTGTTCCTTGTTGAGTTACCTTCCACTTCATTTGTTGTTATTGAGATTCTATACACATCGTGTTTGAGTCGTGGACTATGTTGTGGAAATATTGATATTGTTGGATCTTTCGAGAGGTTGTGGCTTGTGGATACTTGTTGTACGAGTTGATACGTCGTGTTGTTGTGATGTTAGCATTTGTTAATTAATGTGTGGTTTTGTTGTGGTTGTGCGGAGTATATAGGAGGCATTTCACCATTGTGGTTATGTCGGGCATAAGAGTGGCATCTTACTGTTGTTGAATGTACGGAGTGATTAGGGTGCTATTGTGTTATTTTCATGGCAGAGCGATAAGGGTGGCTATTGTACGGTGTGATACGGGTGGCTATCGGAGAGATAAAGGTGGCTAATGATATTGTCAGGGCGGAGTGATACAAGTGGCTATCGAAGAGATAAGGGTGGCAATGTCAAGACTGATGTGTGATGGCTTGGGGACATTGTGTTGGTGATTTTTCGTGTGATAGTGTGCTTTTCCTTGCGTATGTCATACACCTTACCTCATTTGTTTTGCTGCTTCGATGAGCTACTCGTCGTCTTTGATATTTCTTGTTGACTTGGGCTGTAGTAGTACACTTGCATAAGCATGCACCGTAGCATGCCACTTATACTAGCTCAAGAGTATGAAACTTTACATTTATTGATCATGCCCGTGTGTTATTGTATTATATGTTTCCATGTTGACATTGAACTTGTGATCCTGCCGGGCGGATTATGATTTTGAGCCTGTAACCATGCCTGGTGGGTTGTGATTATGAGCCTGTCACCATGCTAGACAGATCGTGATTGTGAGTCTGTGACAATGTCAGGTGGATTATGATTGTGAGCTTGTGACCATGCCGGCGGATTGTGGAAGTGAGCTTGTGATCACGCCGGGCGGATTGAGATATTAGCACGCGAATTGTTCGTGCGGTTGTAATTTGAAATATGGGCACAAGGGGCCATGAGCATATGATAGTGGGTTGAGACCCGTGACTTGTGGCTATGAGGTGAGGTATCTCGGGAAATTTTCCTTGCGAGACTTGTGTTAGAACGACTTGATTAATTGATTGTCACTTGTATTTCTCATTTGGTTTTAATGGTATTTTCATGGTGTTCTTATTGCTTTGTTGTTTATATCGCTTGTTGACTCTTGTTGCCATTTACTAATTTCTGCCTTCCATTATTATCGTCATACTTCTATACTGCACATGGTATATTTTCTAGTGAGTGTTTCGACTGTACCTCGTCACTGCTCCATAGAGGTTTGTCTTGATACTTACTGGGTGATGATCGTGGTGTACTCATACTACACTTCTGCATATTTTCAGGCATTGGAGATATCGGACTCGGGTGGAGTTAGCTTGTTGGTCGCAAGGATTTCAGGTAGAGCTGCTTGGACTTCGCAGTCCCTTGGAGCCCTTTCCATATATTGTAATATCGGTTGTCATTCGAACAATATTATATTTCGATCTTTGAGATCTTTGCAGGTACTTAGCTAGAGTTCGTGACTCTGTATTACCAGCCTTGGGAGGTTGTTATGATTATTGACGCATAGGCTTATTTCGCTTTTGTTTCGGTATTTTTATTAAACTATGTTTCGAATTATCATGTTAAAAACTGGCCTAATCGTTGTTAGTAATCGGCTTACCTAGTTTTAGAGACTAGGTGTCATCATGACGCCTTCTGTGGGTTTTTGGGTCGTGACAAGTTGGTATTAGAGCTCTAGGTTCATAGGTTCTACGAGTCACAAGCAAGTTTAGTAAAGCCTTTCAGATCGGTATGGAGACGTTTGTACATATCTTTGAGAGGCTACAGAACTATTAGAAAAATTCCATTTCCTTCGTTCCCATCGTGCTGATTTGTTGATTTCAATGTTTGATCCTTTGTATCTCTATTCTCTCACAAATGGTGAGTACAAGAACTATGGGATCAGACGAGCAGTCACTCGCGCCCCCTGCTAGAGTCACGGGATGCCGGGGTCGAGGTAGAGGCTGAGGAGGGTCATGCGCCGTAGCTAGAGCTTCTATCACAACAGCGGGTGAGGAGCCACCAGTAGCTTCGGTTGGGGGACAGACATCGAAGGCGCCTATTTTATCCCTGAACTTCAGGAGACTTTAGCGCAAGCCCTGAACATGTTTGGTACATTGGCTCAAGCGGGATTGATCTCCGTGCACCATCCACTTTGCAGATTGGGAGGAGGAGCTAAGGCTCCTACCACCCATACTCCAGAGCAGCGGGCTCACATCAGTTAGTTTCTGGGTGTGGTGCCGGTACAACCTGTTATTCCAGTTCGACCTTATGTCAGGCCAGGGGCATAAGAGGAGGAGCAGAAGAGTCTTGAGAGATTCAATAGGTATGGTTCATCTACTTTCAGTGACACAGCTACCGAGGATGCACATGGATTTTTAGATAAACGTCATGGTATTCTCCATACCATGGGTATTGTGGAGGTGAGTTGAGTTGCTTTTACTATATTTCAGCTATCACGAGTGATGTCTCCCAAACTCACACCACTAATAGGGATTGTGAGGTCCGTGCAATTATAAATACCCAACGCGAGTCGGGGTCGATTCCACCGAGAGCTTTATATGGGATTAGGTATATACCAAGTCTAATGAATGACATGCCCAAGATTGCACTTAATATGGGGTTGTTTCTTTCTACTTCTAATGATTATGCCAATGCTTATAATTAAAAAGCTAAGAGACAATGTTTTTGGTATTGTTGTTTTTCAAGTTGATAAAAGATCTAGGGTCGTGACTTCCACCTAGGTGGTTACCTAACAGATTATAGGCTTTAGGGAAAGTTTGTTTAGTCGCGGTCGTAATATAGCAATCAGACGTAATTACCCACTCAATACCTCTCAGTAGTTAGAGTGATTTTGCCCAATTTGGCTTTCCCAAGTCCAAATGGGTATTGCACAAAACAAGTGATAAATGGTCAAGTCAGGTCTTACTATCTTTAGATTCAACCCGTCAATTGGGGCATCAATTTCTTGAGTTCACCCCAATTCCTTGTTAACCAAGTCTTCCTGGACTCCTTCTCTCTTTCTCAAGTAGAGACTAAGTCAATTAGGCATGAATCAATGTTTGCAACCACCAATTCTCAAATTCAAGCAAGAACTAGGCTAAATATCACTAACCCAATCACAAACAAGCCCTAAATCAAACACCTAGTAAGTACCCACACTAGAGTTTGGTTACAACCCCTAGCTAGAAATTTAGCTACTCATGGAAAATGAAGAAAATAAAGAAGAAACTACCAGAAAATTCATAATAAATGATTAACGGAAGAAAATCTAATGTCAAAATGTTAAACTAATACAATGTTACCCAATACAGTAAAGATAAATGGCTACCTATTCTCGGGTGCACCAAACTTAACCTAAAAATGACAAAAAGATCTATTTATACCCAGCTAAATTTATGGGACAGAAGTGCCCCTATGAAGGTTATGCGGCCGCGCAATTCTGTGTGCGGTCCGCATTTTGAAATTTGGCTTGACAGGTTGGACTTTCTGCGGCCGTACAACTCTGGGTTGCGGCCGCACTTTTTCAACTTCTACGGACCGCACATTTATGAGTGCAGCCACACTCTTGCTTCTGCAGCCGCACAATAATAGTACGGTCCGCATTTTCTTGACCTTGTGCGTTGGCATGGGGGACTTCTGCAGACCACATATTTCTGAGTGCGGCCGCACTCTTGATTCTGCAGCCGCACAATAATGGTGCGGTCCACGCTTCTTCATGGCCTAAAAGTCCATCTCTTTGAACCTCATCTTCTGCAGCTGCACAATAATTTTGCGGTCCGCACTTTGCAAAGAAACTGTATTAGAGGCATCCTTATGTTCTGTGGCCGCACTCAATATTGTGTGGTCCGCATTGTGCCATTTTCGCCTTCTTTTGATCCTTCTCCAAAATTACTCCTTCTTGAGTTGTGTTTACCTTGAAAATGGTAATGACAATTATATTTGATTTTGTGGTTCTAAAAATACGTGATTTATTTTAATACTAGTTGTTAGGCAGTAGATGCAAAGTGTATGTAAAGAGAATAAAGAAAGCAAACCAAAGCTGACAGAAAACCTAGCCTCGAGCTGACAGGAGCGGGGGCTTTGAGGCTTGCTTAGGGAAGTTGGTAGTGAGCTTATTGATGAAGAAACAATGATAATAAAGCCTCAAAGATGGCCTTTTTGTGGTTAATAATGAGCAATAAATGAAGAACAATGAATGAACAATAAACAAACAATGGAAGGATAAACAATGAACGTGAAGAACAGTTGTTTTTGCAAGGAGAGCAGAAAAGGTTGTATATTAATCAATGTATCGTGTCCTTACAAAATGACAAAGGTCTCCTTTTATATAGTAGGGGTGAATCCCAACACAATACATATCTAATAAATGATGAAGAAATGCTACTAGTACAACTGTATAACGGCTCAGTACGGATTTGTACTATTCTTGCAGACTCTGTCAGTCCTCATCGTGCCATCGGTGGTTTCCCGCCTTTCCATGATGATCACCGACTTAAGCTGCTCCGAGATTGACCTTCAATATGCCCCCTCGAGGAAAGCACCTTGGGGTCTGCCTTCAAATCCAACTTCGAACTCCTCGAAGTCGGGCGTGGGGTGCCACAATAGCCCATTGTCAAACTCTCCGATTTTGGCCGTATACAGATAGTCCCCGCATTCCTTGGAATGAAATAACTACCAACGATTTGAATTCTCCAACTCTTCTATGCCTCTACCATTATGTTAGTTACGTGACGCGAGCGGTTGATGTGACAAAAAGGGATGTTGAAAAGTCACATTCGCACGGCTCTCGAAAATCCTCGAATAGATTACGACGGTTGGCCGTCCATTGGTTTTTCCCAATGCGCATTAGTGGCCCCTGTAAATATTCCAATCCTTTACTCCTTACTCTTCACCATATATCCGCACTCTCCACAGCCCTCCTTACTTCTTTCCTGCGTTCGTTTCTCATCCAGTTTTTCTTTTTACCTCCGAAATCTTTCAGTAGAAATGGCGAAGACTTCCAGAACCGTTCCTCAAAGTGATAAAGCTTCTTCGTCTTCGCGCTCGTCTAAGGACAAGGCCATAGTGCCTCCTCGTCTTCAGGAGTGTATCCCCGGACCCTGTGAGACATCCTCCGATTTCACGGTTGACAAGCCTTCTTCGAAGCCAGGGCGGTGAGAACCCATGTCCCGATACATTAGCCTGATAAACGACACCGAGAAATTGAAAGCCGACTGCCGCTGGGGAGAGGTGGTGCAAGTGGAGGTTCCTTCTCGGGAGGAAGATATAATGACACACTAACCGGGTTTCCTCAGTGTATACACATATCCTTTTACCCTAGGTCCGGTAGAACCATCCTCACTATCGATAGACACCGTAATCCTTGATTTCTGCCGACAATACTGGGTGACGCTCGGCCAAATTCATTCGTCATTCTGGTGCGTTGTTTACATGATCAGGCACCTTGCAAACATGGTCGAGGGGTTACCTTTTACCCTTGATCATCTGATCAGGATGTACAACCCCTAACTTTATCGAGGCGGTCTGATTAAGCTTCAACGTCGGGCCCCGAAGGCCTTCATTACCTGTACCGACGAAGGCAAGGACATGGGGTGGATGAGCCGCTTTATCCGAGTTAGGACCTCGGATCTCATTCCTGTTGAAAGGATGCCATTCCCCGATGAATGGAATATGAATCGTAAGTGAATGCATTGATTAAATATTTTTTCTTTATTTGGGGCCATTTTCCTTCTTAACTAACTTCCTCCGATGATGTAGTTGTTGAGCGGTACCCTGGCGCGGTTAAGGATCTTTCGGGCTGGGTTCGCCATCTTGATTTGACTTGCCCGTATGTTAAGCACGTGTGGCGCGATCTGGCCAAGGCCTGATGGGAAGCTAAAAATCATGGTGAGGTTTTTCTTCTGCCGCACTTGAGCTCGTTACATGAGGCACACCTCGACCGTATTCTCATTTTTTGTACCTGCCCCATGTGTTTCTACAGGCCTGGGAGATGCCTCTTTGATGAGGGAAACCTCCTCCGGTGAGGCGGATACCTCAAAACTTTCTAAGGAGAAGAAGAGAAAGAGAAAATCGCCGACCAAATCCCCGAAACCGAAGAAGGCGAAAGCTCAAAAGCCTGAAGTTGAGTTAGCGACCCTAACTTTGGAAGTAGCGTGGAGCCCCCAACCTAGGGGCAAAGAGAAGGATGACTCCCCGTTAGCGCCCGGGGGTAGGGGAAGTGAGCCTGCTTCGGGTCTTTCTAAGCCGATGGCTGCTGAGCCGAAGGCTTCCAAATCAAGAGTTGCTGATATTGTCCCACCTCGGGCTGAAGAGGCTCTCTAGGGGGGATTAGATGATTCCCTTAAGCCGGTCGACGGCCAAAACATTCCCCGAGCCAAGGGGCATTTGGTAGATGAGTTAGGGGACCCCAGCTCTAAGGCTCCCTGGAGGCAAGGGAAGGCCCCGATCAATCCAGCCAGAGTTATTGATGTGGGTGGCTCTCTGTTGGGTCCGGAATTCTCTCCGAGAGAGATGCGGGATGCCATTAATAGAAGGACATCCGATGCAGGGGCGTCCCTTGGGGAGAATGACATGTTTGAAGGATTCTTTACTGGAGTCGAAGAAAATCCCGAACTTAACGGCACACTCATTCTCGAGGAAGTCGAGAGGCTATGCAAACAGGTGATCTTCCATCGACTGTGCTTTGAGCTTCGATCCTCATCTTTCCTGATTTTGTTCTTTCATGCTTTCAAGCTGTAGTGCTTTACAATCGGGATGTCGCTAAGTCCCAAACTGAGTGAACCCGCTATGAGGAAGAGTGTAGGAGGCTCTCGTCAGAGGCTCTGTTTTAACCAAAAGGGAGGAAGATCTTCATGACCTTCAGACTCGTTTGGAGATGGTGTCTCGAGAGCGGACCGATCTTGCTGAGCAGGTAATACAGTTTTCGTATGTTTTTATTTGTGTGCTTGTCCGACTTCGACATTTATCTCCTTTGGGTTGATTTTTGCAGCTTGAGAAGAAAGATGTCCTGATGAGGGAGGGGTTCGGAGCCAGGGATGCTTAGATTCTCGGACTCAAGCAGCGTGTGGACGAGATAGCCTCTGAGAGAGATGCCCTTTAGGGGAAGTTGATCTCCGCTGAGCATCATCTTCGAGATGCAAGGGCGGATAGTAGTAAGTATAAGGATCTTTATGCTGAATCGATCGCCGCGCTATCTACAGCCAAGTCCGAAGCTGATGGGCTCATGTCCTCGTAAAAAAGATGTTGTTGCTGCAAATGCTCGGGCCAGGAAGGTGTTTGAAGAGGCCGAGCTTGAACTGACCCGGGACCTGGGGCACGCCCGACTGAGATCTCAGATACAGGCTCTCGAGGATGTATATGCAGGGAGCATCGATTTGTCTGCTGAGATCGAGAGGGTGAAGGCCCTAGAGGAAGAATCGGCAGCTCTGCTTTCCTTCGATGATAGTTCAGGCAGTGGTTCGACCAGCGGCTCAGAGGGTGATAACAATGAAGGCGAAGTCCCCGAGGGGGACGAGGTCATTGGTGTTCTGGGGGTCGAGGACCAAGCCGTTGAAGGCACATCTTCTGAGGGAGCTCCATCTGGTCAAATAACCCCGGTGGTAGATTAGGTTTTCATTTGTTCCTTTTTTGTGTAAAGGCTCCAGGTGTGAGCCTTGTAAATACGTCTTCGTGAAACTTTATCATATATATATGGATTTTTGCTTTTTGTTACCTCTTGTTTTCCTTTTGCTTTTTTGGAATAAATTTCGATGCTTGTTGATAACCAGTTTGGTGCGTCAGACTTATGATATAAACCCCTCAGGTTTTCATGCTCGATGAGTGATTGATAACAGTTGACCGTTCGGTGTCAGCTCTTCTAGTCAAATTTTGACTCGGGCTCATTGACCCTTAGGTTTTCAACATATTGGCCCTTAGGCTCTTTAGGTTGGCCCTAAGGGTCTTGTGCGTTGGCCCTTAAGTGCTTTAGGCTGGCCCTTAAGTTCTTACACATTGGCCCTTAGGCACTTTAGGCTGGCCCTTAGGCTCTTACGTGTTGGCTCTTAGGCTCTTTAAGATGGCCCTTAGGCTCTTACGCGTCGGCCCTTAGGCTCCTTTTAGATTGGGTCGATGTGACCTCTACTATGGCTATATTTTTTTCCTCATTTTGGCTAAAGACATTTGAGGTTTTGATTATGCCTTGGCATGTTTTACGTTCGTCTGACTCTTCGACGGCTCAAACGAGAACCTTGATTATGAGTCGATATGTGACGATAGTTGAGTACCTTTGAAGGCTCGCTCGAAGGCTGAGTTTTCGAAACCTTTTCATCAAAGGCTGATTGTTTTTGTAGCCTTTTTATTGTTCAAAGCTGATATTATCGAAGCTCCTTTGCATATGCCAAGGGTAGCCTGATTAATCGGTTCTATTCGATGTATTCGGAGGCCTTTAGTTTTACAGCGGCAGTCGGACGTCTCCGAGCCGCGTTAATTCGGCCGTAGCCTTTAAGTTCGACCGTAGTCTTTAGGTTTGGCTGTAGCCTTTGATACACTCAAATTACACATTAATTAAATAGTGTAAGGCGGTCAGTGTCAAATATAGTAACCCAACAAGGTTGTGGTCGAATCCCTCAGGGAATAGGCATGAAAAGGTTACTCGAGTAGTGTGCTACTTGACTTAGGTCGTAATTCTATTCCGTTAACATAACAAGAGAATCGTATAGTTGTGAATTTAAAGAGATACTAAATGTGTTAAGAGAATGTAAATGATTTGATTAAGGAAACCAAGGTTGCGTCCCCGTCAGTGGAATGTAATGCTATCGGTGTTAATATGATATATTTCTAATGGAAGATCCTTTGATATGCAAATGATTTCTAAATGACTACCCAATATTTTACAATGGTTGGGTAGTGGTTTCCCTTTATGATTTTTTAAAATGTAAAAGAGTTGCAATTTGAGAATAACCAATTTATGCCAAGTAGAACCCACTTATTCCTAAGCGATTCTATTAAACAAGATTTAAAGTCATGAGTTCTTGATATTCAATTCTACCAAAACCTAACTCACTTTTCCAAGTAAAGACAGAGTAAAATGGAATAGATTAATGTTTGCAACCACCAACCATAAATAAAGAACAAGAATTGAATAAATATCAACCAACCATTATATATATATTCATTGTTAAGCACCTATTAACATTACACCCATCAAGAACAAAGTATTTAATAAAGCCATAAAGCTTACAAAAGTGCAAGATTCATTCTTCACAACTTTCCATATAAATGGAGTATTCAATGCTCTCTAAGTAGGACCTTGTTTCAGACTTGAATGACCCACAAAAAACCCTAATTATTCTAGTTATGGTGGACCAAAAGTTGTAGTCAAAATCGGACAAAAATGCCCCTTCAGTTAGCTTATGCGATCGCATAATAGTTGCAGATCAGTTATGCGGTCCGCATACTCATCGTTCCATCGCAGACTTGCTGAGTTCCAGTTCTTGCTTCAGTCGCATAATAGTTATGCGGTCCACATGTGTGTTATGCGACCGCATATTCCATCGCATATCATGTTGAGAACTTTCTTCTACTGGAGTTATGCGACCATTATGCGGCTCGCATAGGTGTTATGCGACCGCATAATGGACCGCATATTTTCTTCTTCAGTTAGCCAAAAGGCTGTCTCTGTTTGCGATCATCATGTCAGTTATGCGGTCCGCATGTGAATTATGCGGCCGCATACTTGCAGCATGTCTATCTTTTTGTGACTTTTTGACTTCTTTTCCATGTTTTTGGGTCTTCAAGCTCATGCACTACAAAACAACCAAACTTGATCAGAATTAAATAAAAATGCATTAAAAGAGAAGTTAAAATCTAAGCATATAGTATCAATTGTGCCAAAATTCTACGGCACATCAGCCTTTAGTCCTCGTGTGCGGTGACCTTGGCATCTATATTGAAGGTATGCCTTTTTAGTGGTATTACAAGTTCGAATATATAGCCTTGGTCTTAACTTCGGGGTTATGCCTTTTTAAGGTCATATAAATTTGAGTATGCCTTGTTGAGGTCTTATAACCTCGGTGTTGCCTCATTGAGGTCTTGTAAGCTTGGGCATGTCTCATTGAGGTCACACGGAAGTATTGCCTCATTGAGGTCTTATATGTTTGGGCATGCCTCGTTGAGGTCTTACAGATTCGATGCTACCTCACTAAGGTCTTACGAGCTCGAGTCTTTGATGTCTTTCGTGAGCTGACTGTCGGCGACAGTCCCCGAGTGTTCGAGGATTTTTGGCCCTTGAGCCGTTTTGTGTGATAGTAGAAAACGTCGTTTTGACAAGCAGGGAGGCTTCTTTGATTAGTTGATGTACGTGTACATGTTCTTGCCTTCAGAGGCTCCGTTATTCTACTTGGAAACGGTTCATTCGACCATTTGGCCCAATACAATTTTTCTCTATCGAGGTTCCCCTTGGTGCCGCCCCTGGGTTTTGCGATAGTACACCGGCTTATGCTGGTGCTACCCCTATGCTTTGCGGTGGTACACCAGCTCTGCACTGTTTCTCCCTGAAGCCCAACGCCGTTGTTTTCGCGTGCATTTGCTGAGTTAGACATTTTGACCTGAAATCAAAGGTTCTTGGACAAGAAAAATTGCGAAGAATAACTTGTGTTTTCAGGAAACTAGCTCCAAAACATTCACTATTATTTTTAGCCCCACGGTAGGCGCCAAACTGTATATCTTGAAAATGGTAATGACAATTATATTTGATTTTGTGGTTCTAAAAATATGTAATTTATTTTAATACTAGTTTTTAGGCACTAGATGTTAAGTGTAAGTAAAGAGAATAAGGAAAGCAAACAAAAGTTGTCACAAAACCGAGCCTCGAGCTGACAGGAGCGGGGGCTTCGAGGCTTGCTTAGGGCAGTTGGTAGTGAGCTTATTGATGAAGAAATAATGATAATAAAGCCTAAAAGATTGCCTTTTTCGGTTAATAATGAGCAATAAATGAAGAACAATGAATGAACAATAAACGAACAGTGGAAGAATAAACAATGAATATGAAAAACAGTTGTTTTTGCAAAGAGAGCAGAAAAGATTGTATATTAATCAAGGTATTGTGTCCTTATAGAATGACAATGGTCCCCCTTTATATAGGAGGGATGAATCCTAACACAGTACATGTCTAATAAATGATGAAGAAATGCTACTAGTACAGTTGTATAACGGCTCAGTACGGATTTGTACTATTGTTGCAGACATTGTCAATCCTCATCGCGTGCCTTTGGTGATTTCCCGCCTTCCCATGACGATCACCGACTTGAGCTGCTCAGAGATTGACCTTCCATATGCCCCCTCGAGGGAAGCACCTGGGGTCTGCCTTCAAATCCCATTTCGAGCTCCTCGAAGTCGAGCATGGGGTGCCACAGTAGTCCAAAGTCGAACTCTCCGATTTTGGCCGTGTACAAGTTGATTTTCATCTCTTTAGCTCATATTCCAACACTCCGTCAAGCAAGCACATTTCATTAGTTTTTAGCGATACCTTTGAGCAATTTTGAGCTAAAATGAAAGTAAAAGAGTGCAAATAAGTAGTCAAAATCCCTACTTATTAGGGAGCAGCGTATCAGTGGTGGTAGGTTTATGAGGACGGTAGACAAGCCGATGCAGCACCACCCGCTTGGGCTTAGTTTATAGAGATTTTTGAGGGATTTCGTTCCCCAGACCCTCTGAGTTGTGTGGTGTACAGAGTTCGAGCAGTTGCGTCAGGACACCACAATGGTGTCAGAGTATGCAATCAGGTTCAGTGAGTTATCCCAGCATGCACCTGCTTTGGTTCCTACAGTTAGAGAGCGAGTCCGCGGAGTTCTTTAGGGGCTCAATTATGATCTTAGATTCTGCATGGCTCGAGAGTTGCAGACTGATACTCCATTTCAGCAGGTATTGGAGATTGCTAGAATGTATAAGCGTATTCGAGGTAAGGAGGAGGATAAATAGACCTAGAGCTCTCAAGGTTCTGGACAGTTCAATGGATTCTACTCTTCAGCTATGACCCATCATGGCAGAGGCTCGGCAGTCGGCAAGTCCAGTCCTCACTTCAGACTACTCGCGGTGCTCTAGTTAGTAAGGGTACTCATATAGGACATTCATCTTTTAGTGCACCACTGGTACGGGGTTCCTACATTAGTTATTCTAGTTATTCGTCACGGACCCAGTACGAGTAGCACGCCCGCAGATGGGTTGTTATGAGTGTGGTGATACTAGGCATATCATGAGGGATTGTACCAGACCGTTGATATGCTTAGTATGGTAGGGCTGAAGCCGCTGCACTAGATGTTGTTGTTACAAGTATGGTTTTGATTGTTATAGAGGAGCATCATTCTTATTTCTATTTGGTTCTGATTATTGGAGTGAATCTTATTATCTTGCTTCACATATTTGTGAGTTTCGTGACTTTGTACTATGCTTACGTGTTTACCCCTGCTTAGAGATTCTATCGTGGTAGCCTATGTCTATCGTTTTGTTTTGTTCACTATTGAGAGCTATGAGACTAGATGTGATTTTCTGTTACTCACTACGGTAGGTTTTGATGTGATTCTGAATGGTTTGGGTACGATTTGTGATTTAGATGCTCTATCGGTGTGGGGAGTTTGCTACGTGTTAGGATTTTGTTTCGGGGAATCCAATTAGTGGAAGGTTTTTGTTGGTATGATATGTATTCTACTTGCGATTCATAGTTGAGGATGGGATCCTCACATTTTCATGCGGTTTGATATGTTTGGACCGGGATGCATGCCGCGGTGGAGTTGTATTAGGATGAGACCCTTGTGATTGGTTCAGATGTTTGAATTATCCATTGTGGAATTGATTGGTAGTTTGGTACTGATAGGGAGTTGTGCCTCTAGGGCTTGTTTGATAATTCTCTCGTGTTTTTCTCTTTACATATTTAGTCATATTCGCATTGTGCTTATTGTGTTTTAGCTTACAAGATCTGTGCCCAAATGGCGTTAAATGTGACTTGTCGATTTGAGTGAATGGACATGGGATCTTTATGTTTATTATATCGTTGTTAGTGATGCGAAGGTTTGGAACAGGGTTTTAGCTGATATGAGGTTTATTGTCGGTGCTGGATTTGATTATGGGCAGCTATGGTGGCCGGAGTTGTTGTTATGTGCATATGTGTAATGTGTTACGTCGTGTGGTTGTACCTTGTGGGTGTAGGCATGAGTTGTTGCAGCTATTTGAAGCTGATACCGTGTTTTGATGTGGGAATCGGCTCTTTGGGAAATGATCAGATTGTGAGAAATTTGGTTCTAAGGTTTATTAGTGTGGGTGGAAGGAATAACCTTTAGTTGAGATGGTGTTGTCGAGCCTATGTGGATTTGGGTGATGTGGGATCAACTGCAAGTATATGAATGTGAGTACATCCAGTGATTAGATGACTTCAGAATGGTTCTTGGCACGTCCGAGGATGAACGTTTTGTAAGATGGGGAGAATGTAACGACCCGATCAGTCATATTGAGAATTAGCGTCTCGTTCGGTGGCTTAAGGTCTCGAGCAGCTTCGTATTATATATTATGACTTGCGTGTGTGGTCGGTTTAGTTTCTGGATGGTTCGAGATTGATTTGGAACGATCATTCTTATTTTAGAAGCTTAAGCGGTAAGAGTTGATCGGAGTTTGACTTTTGTATAGACGACACCGGAATGGTGTTTTGATGATCCAATAGCTTCGCATGGTGATTTTGGACTTAGGCGTTTGTCTGGATTTGATTTGGATGTCCGTAGGTTAATTTGATGTCTTTCGGCGAAAATCGGAAAATTGAAAGTTCGGAAGGTTGAGGTTTGACCGGGAGTTGATTTTGTTGATATCGGGTTTGGATTTTGATTTCGGGAGTTGGTATAGCTCTATTGTGTCATTTGGAACTTGCATGCAAAATTTGATGTCATTCCGGGTTGATTTGTTATGATTCGACGCGAGTTACAGAAGCTGAATATTCATAAGTTCATTAAGTTCGATTTGAGGCGCAATTCGCAGTTTGATGTTGTTTGATGTGATTTGAGGCCAAGATCAGGTTCGCGTTATGTTATGTAACTTTTTGGTATGTTCGGACGGGGTCTTAGGGGCCCCGGGCGTGTATCGGGCGAGTTTCAGATTGTTCTTATGTTGTGGGCAGGTCTGGTTCTAGTGTTTCGCATCTGCGTATTTTGGAGCACATGTGCTGGCACACGTTTGTGTCATTTTATCCATTTCTGGTAGTTCTTGGGTGATCTGGAGTTTCGGTTCTGCGGGTTGATGAACGCAGGTGCGTGGCCGAATCTGCGGTGGATCACCGCAGATGTGAGTTTGTGTCTTAGGGTTACTGTACATTTTTGCAGTTCTTATTTCGCTTCTGCATTATCGCAGATGCGACCTTTTTTGCGTAGTTGCAAATTTTGGGCTGGTAGGCTGTCGTCGCAGATGCGAGTATCTTCTCGCATGCGCAAGAGCACAAATGCGCTTCCTTGTCCGCAAATGCGCAAATATCATGGCAACTTCTTTTATATCAAAGGTTTGGTTATTTTTATCATATCTTGAGGTGTAGACCTCGATTTTTGGCAATATTAGGGTCCTTCATTATTTGGATTGGGGTAAGTGTTCTTTATCAAATTTTAATTATATTTCATGACTCTATAATTATTTTTATCATTAAATTAGTGATTGGAGTCTGGAGAAAATGAGAATTTTTGTATAAACTTTCAAAATTGTAAAATGAGGATTTGAAGAACGATTTGATGTCTGGATTGGCTAATTTATGCATGATTGGACTCGTCTTGGAATGGGTGTTCGGATTTTGTGAATTTTGTCGAGTTCCGAGGTGTGGGCCCGGGATTGACTTTTTGGGTTGACTTTTTAGTTTAAATTAAAAATCAAAGCTTTATTATCCGAATTATTTCCTATGGTTTTTATTTATGATATTAAGTTATTTTAGCTAGATTTGAGCCGTCCGGAGATTTGTTTCACACGAGAAGGTCATTTTAGATTATCGGTTTAGCTTCTTTGAGGTAAGTATCTTGCCTAACTTTGTGTGGGGAACTACCCCTTAGGATTTGAGTCGTTCTGCTATTTGTGTCATGTGAAAGCCGTGTACGAGAGGTGACGAGTACGTACTTGGGCTTATATGTATAAATTGGCTAGTTTAGAATCTTAGGAATCTTTCAAGTACTTATTTGGAATTGTTAGCACATGTTATATCTTTTATTTGTCATGTCTACTATCAGATGCCTTATTTGATGTTGTCGTTACTTGTCACATTCTTAACCTGTCGAGTTTTCTCTTATATGTTTTATTTGGAATTGTCATCACTTTTATCAGTATGTAATTTCTTTTATTGTGGAGATATGAAATTGTTGTCACATGATATCCTTTTGTTGCCGGGTTGTGCTCATGCATTTAGACGTAGTAATAGTTTGTGCCATCTCTTTCATTGTTAGCCTCTTCGTACAAAAGGAATCCGAAGTTTGCTATTTCATAGAAATACTTTCACTATCGAGTTATCCTTAAACAATTAATTTGAATTGGGGTTATTGAAAGTCATTAATGTATTTTAACTGTAGTTGTGTTTAAAGGGGGCGTTGTTCCTCGTTGAGTTACCTTCCAGTTCATTTGTTGTTATTGAGATTTTATACACATTGTACTTGAGTTGTTGACTGTTTGTTGTGAAAATATTGATATTGTTGGATCTTTGGAGAGGTTGCGGCCTATGGGTACTTGTGCTACGAGTTGATAAGTCGTGTTGTTGCGATGTTAGCATTTGTGAATTAATATGTGGTTTGGTTGTGGTTGTGCGGAGTATAAGGGTGGCATTTTCACCGTTGTCGCTATGTGGGGCATAAGGGTGGCATCTCACTGTTGTTGAATATACGGAGTGATAAGGGTGATTATTGTGTTCTTGTTCGGGCAGAGCGATAAGGGTGGCAATTGTACGGAATGATATGGGTGGCTATCGAAGAGATAAGGGTGGCAATGTCAAAGATGATGTGTGACTGCTTGGGGACATTTGTTGGTGATTTTCGTGTCATGGTGAGCTTTTACTTGTGTATATCACACACCTTACGCGACTTGTTTTGTTACTTCTATGAGCTACCCGTAGTCTTTGATATTACTTGTTAACTTGGGCTGCAGTAGTATACTCGCACAAGCATGCACCGTAGCATGCCACTTATACTAGCTCAAGAGTATGAAACTTGACATTTATTGATCATGCCTGTATGTTCTTGTATTATCTGTTTCTATGTTGATATTGAGCCCGTGATATTGCCGGGCGGATTGTTATTGTGAGCCTGTGACCATGCCGAGCTGGTTGTGATTATGAGCTTGTGACCATGCTGGGCGGATCGTGATTGTGAGCCTGTGACCATGCAAGGAGAATTGTGGATGCTAGCTTGTGATCACACAGGGCGAATTGAGATATTTGCGCGTGAGTTGTCCGTGCGGTTGTGATTTGAAATGTGGGCACAAGGTGCCGTGAGCATATGATAGTGGGTTGAGACCCATGACTTGTGACTTGTGACTATGAGGTGAGCTATCTCGAAAAATTTTCGTTGCGAGACTTGTGTTAGAACGGCTTCATTACTTGATAGTCACGTGTGTTTCTTATTTGGTTTCAATGGCGTTTTCACAGTGTTCTTATTGCTTTACTGTTTATATCACTTGTTCACTCTTGTTGCTATTTACTGATTTATGCTTTCCATTATTATCTTTATACTTCTATAATGCACAGGTTATTTTTTTAGTTAGTATCTCAATTGTACCTCGTCACTACTTGTAACGACCCAACCGGTCGTTTTGAGTTTTTGAACTTTGATCGCCAGTTTTCGGGCATGACTTGCCCCGTGTTATGTATTATGACTAATGTAGATCGTTGGTTTTGGTTTTCAGAAAAATTTGGATTGAATTTGGAAGAACAGTTTCAGTTGGAAGCCTTGAATTTGAAAGGTTTGACCAAGAGTTGACTTATTTGTATATGAGCTCGGATCGGAGTCTTTATGATTTGGTTAGCTTCGTTAGGTGATTTGTGACATAGGAGCGTGATCAGAATTGGTTTTGGGAGTCCGATGTAGAATTAGGCTTGAATTGGCGAAGTTAGTATTTTGACGATTTCCTATTGTTAGGTGATATTTTGATGCGAGGGTCGGAATGGAATTCCGAGAGTTGGTATAGCTTGTCATGTGATTTTGGGATGTGTGTGCAAAATTTCAGGTCATTCGGAGGTGTTTTGGTTGGGTTTTCGATCAAATACGTGTTTCGGAAGTTTTTGAAAACTTAGGTTTGAATTCGATGTGAATTGATGGTTTTGGTGTTGTTTAAGGTGTTTTGATGACTGGAACATGTTTGAATGAGGTTTTATGATGTGTTCGTGCTTTTGGTTGAGGTCCCGGGGGCCACGGGTGAGTTTCGGGTGGTCAATCGGACCATTTTTGGAGTTGAGTAATTGCAGAAAAATCAGTCCAGCAATTGCAGGTATTTTGGCCTTCGCGTTCACGTAGGGAAGCTCGCGTTCGCGAAGGGCTGGGTTCTGGAAGCTACGCGTTCGCGAGGGTCTAGGCCGCATTCGCGAGGGGTTCATCAGGCTGTTCATTGCGTTCGCGTTATGTGTTTCGCGATCGCGTACGACGAATTTTGTGTCAGGAGAATTTCTCATCGCGTTCGCGTTATGGTCTACGCGTTCGTGGAGGTGGAGGAAGAAAGGCATCGCGTTTGCGTTCACATAGAGTAAACTTTGGTCAATGAAAGGTTGTGCTTCGCGAACGCGATAGTTTGACCGCGTTCGCAAAGAAGGAAGGGTCAGACCTGGGCAGAATGTTTTAAAACATTTCATCCGCGATTTTTGGGGCTCATTTACTCCATTGTTGATCTTTTTGAGAGCTTTTTGAAGGAAATTGAAGAGGGATTCAAGGAGAATCGATTGATGGTAAGATTTTTGAACTCAAAACTCGTTTTTATGGTGTAATCTACCTAGAAATTCATGGAAACTAAGCCCGAAGTTGAAGAACTAGGGCTCGAGATTTTTAAAATTTGATTTGGGGATTTGAAGGACCATTTGAGGTCGGATTTGAGAAATTTTGGTATGTATGAACTCGTGAGGAGTTAAGGAATGTATTGATGTGAAAATTTCTGAGTTTCGAGAAGTGGGCCCGGGGTTCAGGTTTTGTTAATTTCGAGAATTTTGGTATTTTTCGATTGTTTTTGATTGGGTATTGTTCCCTTAGAATATTGTGATGTATTCGCTCTGGTTTTGGATAGATTCGACGCGCGAGGAGGTCAATTTGCGAGGCTAGGTCATAGCGAGCTAGGATTTTGGCCGGCTTGAGGTAAGTAATGATTGTAAATGCTGTTTTGAGGGTTTGAAACCCCGGATTTCACATCATTGTGTTACTTTGAGGTGACTTACACGCTAGATAACGAGCGTGGGGTAGAGTACCGCAGGGGATTGCGACCTAGTCCTTCCCGAACGAGCACTTTAATGCGTATTTGATAGTTAATTGTTTGATGTCATTATATTTTAGGCTGTATGCCATGTTTGGGGCCTTGTGCCGACTTGTTGAGACCCTTAGGGGCATTTTTACTATCTATCCTTACTCTACATGTTTGAAAGCATATCCTCAATCATGTTTTACCTGGTTATTACTCAAATCTGGCTTTATCACTATATTCTTAAAAAAATGTGGAAACTGTTTTGGGCTGAGCTCCCTGTTTTACTGATGGACCGAGCGATCTTGAGATGATGACTGAGATAGACCGAGGGTCTGATTGTGAGATTGATGATTGAGGTAGACTGAGAGTGTGACGGTGAGGTTAATGATTGAGAGAGGCCGAGGGCCAGTTGTGAGGATTATATACCTATGGATCGGGCTGCACGCCGCAGCAATGTCTCTGTGTGTGTGTATATATATATATATATATATATATATATATATATATATATATATATATATAGAGAGAGAGAGAGAGAGAGAGAGAGTAATTGATTAAAAACAAAACATCTCGAATTATATTAATTAATATGTTATAATTGATTCATCGACTTATAACCTAGTGATGAATGAATGTAATTCATTAACTCTGTTACAATACAAATAATGATTACAATATCATGTA
>NW_017676135.1:0-11777 GCF_001879085.1 Nicotiana attenuata | reverse complement strand
GTTCGTACGTAGGTTAGTTTTCGGCCTTCGCATTCGCGTAGGAGCTCGCGTTCGCGAAGGGCTGGGTTCTGGAAGCTACGCATTCGCGAGGGTCTAGGCCGCGTTCGCGAAGGGTTCATCAGGCTGTTCATTGCGTTCGCGTTATGTGGATTCATTGTTTTCCTACTGCTCAGTCTTTATTTACTCTTATTACTTACTGGGTTGGAGTACTCACTTTACTCCCTGCACCTCGCGTGCAGATGCAGGTATTTGTCCTCCCCGGTAGCGGGTTTTGAGCTGATCGGAGGCTTAGTTATCGGAGTTTAGCGAGGTGACTGCCAGCGTTCGCAGCACCACATTTCTTCCTTTTGTAAATTAGTCCTATTTTGTATATTTCAAACTTTGTAGTTGTATTCGTACTTTAATAGATGCTCGTGACTTGTGACACCCCGATTAGGGCTGTGTTGGGTTGTAATTTCGTAATTAATATCATTAAATCTTATTTGAACTGTTTAACTGCTTAAAAGTGATGTTTTGAAATGGTTTGGCTGGCCTTGTCTTCACGAGAGGCGTCATCACGACCGGAGCGGGGTTTGGGTCGTAACACTAACCTTCAATATAAATTGTTTTAGACAATAAGATTTTCCGTAATAAACATATAGATTAAATATGAAACAATTAATATGTGCGTGCAAGCTGATCCAAGAATGCCTGTGAGAAAAAAACAATCTATTTAATCAGTATACGTGTACTTTAATAACAAAAAGAAGAATAAAATAAAAGAAATAGTTGAAAAAAGAAAACAAAAAAGATCAAACCTCTCATTGTTTGGATCAGATTCCGTAGCTTTTTTTTTCTCACATTAAAATTCTAAGCTTACCAAAAATATATTCTTTAAGGGATTATTCTTTCCATTCAAAAAAATAAAAAATAGTATTGTTTTCACAACTATTAAAGGTTAATGGGGTTATTTGGAATTTTAATGCTTGATCATTCGGTTTCTAGCCATTTAAGGTAATCACATCATTATTAATATGCAATTAAATGGAAAAAGATAGAACCAAATGTAATTACCTTTATTTAAACGAACATATACAAAACCAAATATCAAATAAATATAAAAAAGGAGGAGAATGATGGAAAAGAAAAAACAAATTGATCATAATAAAGAAGAAATCAGTTGTAGTTCAAAGACCTCAATGTCGATTAACTGGAGTCTCCTATATCAACTTTTTATGCAAAATAACAGCCTTTGCAGGAAAAGAGATGAGAAATAAAGAAAAGGTAAAATATGTTACCTTACCAATAGTCAATACAATCGCGGTATATCAGCAATTAATTTCTCCTAATCTTCTACATTTATAGGCTGCCAAGACCAAGATGTAAGCATTTCTCTTAAGTTCAGTTACAGAAGATGAAAAAGTATAATTTCTCTTCAAGATTCGAACAAAAGCAATGTGAAATACCGGTAGCAATACAACCGTTACGTAGATTGAAATTTTCTAATTCCATAATCGCGGGATATCTGCAATGAACGTGTTTATAGGAAATGAAACTGTACAGAAATTGAAAGCAAGATCATATTTTGTTTATGTTTTCCCCTTTAATTGAAATTTAAGGTAGAGCATAACTGTTTTCTTAATGAGAAAGAAGCAGAAGGACATGGCTTTTGATTTTCAAATAAGTGACTTATGGGTTTTTTAACTCCTTTAGTTCTTCTTCTTTTTTGCTTTTTCAGTTACTTCTATTTATCTATCCTCCCATGGTCCCATTTAATTAATCAGACAATTCTATTTATTTTTCGTTTATATATTCAAAAGAGGAGACTGCATGTCATCTCTCTTGATGCCAAAACTATATAAATACATAAGATGTATAATATTTATTTATACAACCAAAATATAGCTAACTGATTTAGAACATCATATTCAACGTAGGAAAAATACGAATCAAATATTCTTTTATGTATCTATCATCTGTTAATGATACTTCCAATATTTTTTTGACTGAAAATTTGTGAGGAAATATTTCAGTTTAATTATGGAACAGCCTATTTAAGTTAGCATATTTGAACTAAAGACAAATGATAAAAAAAGATGAAAATAATAATGTAAAATTACTGGTGCTGGCTAATATTTATTTTTAAAGATAAAAGGAAATGGAATGGCGTTAATCCCTTACTTTAATATAGAAGCAATTCTTCAGTCGTTATACTTTCATCTTGACTAATTTTAATTCTAGGGTATCTTATATTTGGAAACAACAAAAGGAAAGGGAACAAACATATTAAGAAAATAAACGTTAGATTAAAGTTCATAATAGGAAAAAAGCGTTACCTAAGGTAACTTAGCTTATAATTATTTAAGCGGACACGATAGCGTTGATTCATTCAAACTTAGCAAGATTTGCAAAACATAAATCATGGATGACAATTACATGGACAATAAACCATTAGAAAGGGAAAATTCTTAATTTACTCATAATTCAAAAATTAAATGGAAAAGGAAAATAAATTGAATGAAAAGGGAAAAATTAATTAATGTATATCCTACAATGACGACAAAAAGAAACATCCCAATTCTTTTCCAACTCTTTCCATCCTTTTTCTTTTCTTTATGCTCTTCGTTAATTTCTCTGTAAATTCATCCTCTCAAAAAGTTAACCAACCCTAAATTCTTCATTTTCTCCTTATTATCACATCCATTCTGCCCTGTGGAACCAACTCTACTTCATTCTTCTTTCTCTTCCACTTTCTTCAGAAGGCACTGTCTTCAGATTCTCTCTCGCATAGTCGAAAGCCTTCATTTGTCTCGACTCTTTTACACACACATAGTAACGTTTCTTAAAGATCTGGTTTTGGAGATGGGAGTAAATTGTAACGACACGGCCGGTCGTTTTGAGTTTTTGCACTTTGTTCATCAGTTCCCGGGCATGACTTGCCCCGTGTGGTGTATTATGACTCATTTAAATCGTTGGTTTTGGTTTTCAGGGTAATCGGAATGAAATGGGAAGAACAGTTCTCAGTTTGAAGCTTGAAATTTGAAAGGTTTGACCAAGATTTGACTTGCTTGTGTATGATCTCGGATCGGCATTTTTATGATTTGGTTAGCTCCGTTAGGTGATTTAGGACTTAGGAGCGTGATCGGAATGCATTTTGAAAGTCCGTGGAAGGCTTAGGCTTGAATTGGCGAAATTGAGATTTTGGCGATTTCCGGTTGGTAGGCGAGATTTTGATAAATGGGTCGGAATGGAATTCCGAGAGTGGCAGTAGCTTCGTTATGTGATTTGGGATGAGTGTGCAAAAT
Source organism: Nicotiana attenuata (assembly GCF_001879085.1). Lineage (NCBI taxonomy): Eukaryota > Viridiplantae > Streptophyta > Magnoliopsida > Solanales > Solanaceae > Nicotiana > Nicotiana attenuata. Next base: position 8,493 of record NW_017676135.1, on the reverse strand, counting down.
TTCAGGTTATTCAGACGTGGTTTGGTTTAGTTTTTTTATCAAAAGTGGAATTTGGAAGATTTTTAGAAACTTAGGCTTGAATCCGAGGTGTTTTGGTTGATTTAGTGTTGTTTGAAGTGTTTTGATGATTGGAACAAGTTTGAATAAGGTTTTTGGATATGTTAGTGCCTTTGGTTGAGGTCCGGGGGCCTCGGGTGAGTTTCGGGTGGTCAATCGGACCATTTTGAAGCTTGGAAGTTGCTGAAGTTTTGCTGTTGCTGGTGTTTTCGCACCTGCGGCTTGGGGACCGCAGGTGCGGCGCCGCACGTGCGGAAGAGCTATCGCAGAAGCGGAAAAGAGTTCAGGCGAGCAGAGACCGCAGAAGCGGTAAGGTAACCGCATGTGCGATGCTGCAGATGCGGAAATCCAGCCGCAGATGCGGCCAATGTGAAGTCCTTCAAGAACCGCAGAAGCGGTGTCGTGGGCGCACCTGCGGTAGCGCAGGTGCGAGTGTTTAGCCGCAGATACTGAAATTGTCATTTTTTTATGAAGACCGCAGATGCGGTGGAAAAGTCGCAAAAGCGGGACCGCAAAAGCGGTAATGGGACCGCAGGTGCAGAAATACCTGGGCCAGAAAGTATATAATGTTCCTTCGTGAAATTTCGCTAAGTTCTCCATTTTTGAAGACGGGAAGCGAGCTAGGGCAGTGAATTCAAGGGAGAATCGAAGAGAAACAGTTGGGTAAGCTCCCTAAGCCTCATTACTCATGTTTATGATCATTTTTCCATTGTTTAATCATGGCATTAGTGGAAATTAAGGAAGAAATTGAGGGATTAGGGCTAGGGATTAAGAGACCATTGAGTGGCGACTTGAGGGGCCATTTGAGGTCCGATTTTGATGTTCTTGATATGTATGAACTCGTAAGAGGATGAGGATTCCATTGATATTAATTTTATCGAGTTCCGAGACATGGGCCCGGGGGCCGGGTTTGAGCAATTTCGGGATTTTTGATGTAAATTGGATATTTTCGAGTGGGCTTTGTTCCCTTAGCATATTTTAATGGTTATGTACTGATTGTGGCTAGATTTGGAGCATCCGGAGGTCGATTCGTGCGGGCAAAGGCATCGCGGGCTAGAGTTTGGACCGGATCGAGGTGAGTAATGATTGTAAATGATGTTCTGAGGGTTTGAAACCCCGGATTGCACATCATAGTGCTATATTGAGGTGAGGCACACGCTTGATGACGAGCTTGGGGTCGTGCACTTTTGGGGACTGTGACTTGGTCCGTCCCGATTTATGATTTTATCGCGTATTTGACTGAAATCTATTTTTATCATCATTATTTGGGCTGCATGCCATATTTGGGCTTCGTGCCAACTATTTGGACCCTTCGGGGATCTTTGTTGATATTTCCTCAATGTTTTGACTTTATACTTGAACTCAGTCATGTTATTTTCCACTGTTTTCGAAACTCAGCCATGTTCACTCAGTTTTAATACTAAAATGGTATTTAAATGATGTTTTGGGCTGAGAAACACTGTTTTACTGTTGCCTGAGAGGCTTATGTGATTATTGACTGAGTAAGGCTGAGGGCCTGTGTTGTGAGGATATCTTTTGGGTCGGGCTGCACGCCGCAGCGGTGATACACTGATACTGATTTGAGGCCGAGGGCCTGAGATATGTACGCCACGAGGTGGCTTGATTGATATGAGGCCGAGGGCCTAGATTTGATGCCACGAGATGGCTTGTTATTGCTCTTGCGCCGTAAGGGGCCCCTCCAGGAGTCTGCACACCCCCAGTGAGCGCGGGTACCCAGTGTGATGTGAGATATAGCCCGAGGGGCTGGTATTGTTCGATGTGATTGCTCGAGGGGCTGATATTGTTCTATGTGATTGCCCGAGGGGCTGGTACTGTTCTGAGATATTGCCCGAGGGGCGGATTTGTTGACATTGTGCCCGAGGGGCGAACCTTATGTGCTTATCTTTCTTATTTGCCTGTCATTTACCTGCTTAATTGTGTATTTGTGCCCGAGGGGCGGATTTCTGTGCTAATCTGCACTAGTTGTTCTGCATTCATTTGTGCAACTGTTGAAAAGTCATTTTCAAAGAAGTTTAAACTGAGCTAAGATGTTTTGAAGGATTTTACAGCTTCATTGCTTTCTTACTGGTTTTTGAAACTACTTCTATATAGCATGTTGATGCTCTTTTCGTGATTTCTTACCATTCAGACTTTAGTTATGATTATTACTCACTGAGTTGGCAGTACTCATTTTACTCCCTGCACCTTGTGTGCAGATTCAGGTATTTTCTGGACCCGATAGCAGGTATTGATTGATCGGAGGCAGAGTCGTCGGAGTTTAGCAAGGTAGCTGCAGGCGTTCGCAGCACTGCTTTCTCTCTCTTCATTCTATTAGACTGTGCTGAGTACATTTCAGACTTTGTCGGTTGTATTTAGACTTAGTAGATGCTCATGACTAGTGACACCCCGGTTTGGGCTGCGTTTGGGTTGTACTTCCGCAATGTTATGATATTATTTGCTACTTAGTATTATTAAATCATGTTTTAGTCTGTTTTATTATTGTTTAGCTGTTTAACTTTGAGTTAGAAATGTGTCGGCTGCCTTGTCTTCACGAGAGGCGCCATCACGACCGGGTCTGGGTTTAGGGTCGTGACAAGTTGGTATCAGAGCCTAGGTTACATAGGTCTCACGAGTCATGAGCAGGTTTAGTAGAGTCTCGCGGATCGTACGGAGACGTCTATATTTATCCTCGAGAGGCTGCAGATCCTTTAGGAAAAACTTCACATTCTTGAATTCTTATCGTGCGTCCTTGATTCAGCTTGAAAAGTAACTCTTGAAATTCCTTCCACGCGTTCGTATGCGCGCATGAGCTCTCAGTATCAGATGTGCATCGATTGCTTGTGATTTCCTAATCGAGGGATGAGATGTGATCTCGGTGTGTTTGACGTTGGGCCAGTCTAGAGGACTTATGGCCGGATTTTTACCTATTGCTTGAGCACCAAGGTGCTGATTATGTGAGCCGTGTTTTTGAACTTATATATTCGGTAGTGCCCCTATTAGTAGGAGTGATGGCTAGATAGTTACGTGATGAGTGTGATGTGATTGCGAGATGTATTCATATGATTTAGAAGCAACGAGAAGGGTCTGTTGGAGGATAGAAGAACTATTAGGTGCTTGATTTCCATCTTGATTCGAGGTATAGCCCCGAGTTATGGGTGTGTGAAGAACCTTTTCATGTTTCCTAGTTGGGAGTGAAGTAAATTTCATGTTGCGGTATGAGTTCAGACTTTGGAAGATCAAGCGACTGCGTAATGTTTATGACGGTGGAAGGTATACAGAAATGTTAGTTTAAGGCAAAACAGGTGGGTTATCTTATGTTGTGTGATCCTTATGTTGTCTGTTAGGAGATCACATTTACAAGTGAAATATACGTGTTGAAATTTAAATTTTGGGTCGCTCAAGAGAGTAGATTTAACTGTTACGAGGGTGAATGCGAGATTTGCAGAAGATTTAAATTACTAGATGGTCAGTGTTTCACGAGTTTATGAAGGATCGAGTTTAATCTCACTATGGTATTATGGCAGTAGTAGAATATAAGCGTTATGAGTTATTGTGTGTGTTTTGATCTATGGCTTCGAGCCAAGTGGGGGAGTCTGCTATTGATTAGTTAACTGCACGGTTATGTGCTATGTTGGTCCAGTTGAGGCGTACGGGTGAATCAGTTATGGCCTACGGAGATTGAGACCGAGGATGGCTCGAGTAAAGGAAAATTCTTGACAAAGGTTATAGTATGCTTCATAGGTGTATGAGAATCACGAAATGTCTTGAGTTGTTGTTGGAAAAGGATGCTCGGTGCATAGAGCAGGAAGTTGCTTGGTTGTTTTGGAATGAGGTTACATTCTGCGGTGTCGGAGTGCTAATGAGGCACTGGTTGTTCGGTCCGTTTGATCAGGCTAATTGCAGTTTGAGTAGAGTGAATGACTCTCGAGAATGGTTCTAATTTGTTCAAGATTGTACATGTAACAATTGGAGATTTTCAAGTTATATATTTGGCTAGAACTGAGGTTTGCATTGGAGGGTGTCAAGACTTGTGTCATTTCTATATCAATTATGGGATTCTATATATCAGTATTAGGAAGGTAATGGCTTCGAATTCGCAGGAAGTCTCTTCAGGGTAGGTATTTTGAATGTGGTGCTTATGGGAATATTAAAGAGAGTATTCAACGGCTTATGAGCCTTAGACGGTGTGGTGTTATGCTTGGGTCTCGTGTGGTGAGTCTGGGTCGAGGAACCGTGGTGTTATAGCAAGAAGAAGTATCAAGTTGAAGGTAAATCAGAAGGAACTTGGATAGATGGGATAGCTTGGTAGTAGGCCGGATCGGCATGGTAAGGATATGGTTAGTTCTTTGGATACGTGCGAGGTAATGAGTTTCTACAGGTGTTTCGCGAAAATTCTCTTGGGTTTTAGTGACCTGCGTATTTTGGTTGAGTTAGAAGGATTCAGTCCTGACGGTTTAGTTTTGTGCAAATGGAATTCGGAGAGTTCGTGATGGTTTTCTACCACGGTTAGAGATGTATATTTTCTACGAGCGTGAGGGGCATAGGATGTATAGTGATTTTCTCCTAGATGAGAGCAAATGGAAAGGTTCTTGGCTGGTTGAGTACGTAGTTGCTTGTAACTCGGAGTGAATTATGAAGTTCTCATATTTATCATAGGATGGTATGGTATATGCGGTATGTCGTGTGGGGTTGAGATTTGCATGGTAAGGTTACGGTTCAGTTTTGAAAGGAAGGTCATAAATTCTTAGGCAGCATGGACAGCTTCAGATGACTAGATAAATGAGATCACTGATTGGTGTGGCTTGATGAGGGTATACATTTCAGAAAGGGCGATGTGTTTGAGTTATGGATACTTTATTGGTATTGCAGCACTATCTTGTTGGATCGACTGTTGGTATTCGAGTTTGCTTGGTGGCATAGAAGAATTATAGGGGTACCTCTCGTGGAACGATTGGGTATTAGAGGTGTGTTGTATATTCGGACAGCGGAGTTGGGATTGGATATGGTGATTCGCTTGCTGATGGATTCGGAGACTAGAGTTCTCATAAACGGGTTATGTTGTGGTTGTGGGTCGTGTATATCGGTCTTGTGTGGTGATTATTGGGGGTTTGGAGACCCGAGCGGATCCTTGTTGCTTAGTATGCCAGATTTTGGTGGGATTTTGGGTATGGACTGGTTGTCTCCGTGTCGTGTTATTCTGGGTTGTTGCGCTAAGGCGGCGACGTTGGCTATATCGGGAATGCCATGGATTGAGTGGCGAGATTCGATGGATTATGTTTTCAGTGGGGTGGTTTCATTTTTGAAGACCTAGCGGACGGCTGGGAAGGGTTGTCTTTCTTATTTGGCTTTTGTGATGGATGTTAGTGCAAAGACTCCTACCATTGATTCAGTTCCAGCGGTGAGGGATTTTCCGAACGTATTTCCTGCTGTCGGGTGTGTTGCCGGTCAGGGCTATTGATTTCGGTATTGGCTTGGTGCCGGGCACCGTAGCGCATGGCACCGGCAGAGTTAAAGGAATTGAAGGAGCATCTCAGGAATTCCTTGATAAGGGGGTTCATTGGTAGGTCAATATGGATGTGTGTTCTACATCGAGTCGGTTGGGTTGACTCCGAGTTGTATCGTTGAGGGATGTGTTGATTCGATTGTTATTGAGCTTATTAGTGATATGGGGAGACCTATAAGTTACCTATACGTGTTGCGAGGCATTGGAATTTGTTGTTTATAGGCACATGTGGTGCGGCTCTATTGGGGTTTCGTAGTGGAATTCGAGCGAGAAGAGTATTGGGTATTGTTCGGCGGATAGCGTATTGGTTATGTCCTTTTGGGTTTGTGTGGCGTTATGTCATTGCTTCACCGTGGGTATGATGATTTGCTTTAGTTCTAGACATCAAATTGTGCATGGTAATCAATATGAGCATAGTGACTTGAGATGTTTCATGTGGACCAGTGTTTGGATGAGGTCGCGCATGGGAGCGAAGTTATGTGGAGGTATGACCTTCGAGTTAGATTCATGTGTTCTATTTCTACGATGTGTGACGGGCTCTCAGCATTGTGTGTGGTGGTACTTGTGAGCTTGCGGTACAGCTCTCTCATTTGAGTCATTTTCATGATTTGAGTACGTTCAGATTGTTTCTTATTGGTGCGCGGATTGCACGAGTTGTGTCTTAGATTGTATTGATGTGTCATGTCACCAGAGTAGTTGTGCTGGTATTAGATGAGATATTTTTTTTGGATCTAGAATGAATACAAACGGATTCGGTTTCAGCGTGTTGGAGGGATAATATCAATGATCGGCTCAGAAAATTGCTATGGTCCTTGCTAAAGGAGGAGTGGCTTCACGAATGGTTGATCTGAGGAGTAGTTATGACTTCCTATGTGTTCCATTTATCATTGGCAGTATACGGAAGTGTTGGGTGAGGCTTTATTTGATAAAAGGCTTACTATCGAAATTCAGATGTTTAAGCAACTGTTGTGATTAAACGTTATCGCTTTCAGTGTTTGAGTTAGGTGGTATGTCATGTAATTGCACCCGAGGTTACAGATATGGTTTGTTACAGCTTGTTCGGACTTATTCACAGTATAAATGTGAGATTCTGATCGTATTGATGACGTCAGAAGTGGAAATGTGGTTCTATGGTTTATGGACTAGATTGGATTGTGAAATTTCAGTTATAATGTTTTCTCGGACCTATATGAGATAGGGTGACGTGGGATCGCCCCCGGGTATATGCATGGTAAGGTTATTCAGCGATTGGTTGGCTTTTGGAGCAACTCTGGGCACGTTCGAGGACGAACGTATGTTTAAGTGGGGGAGGATGTAACGACCCGACCGGTCGTTTTGAGTTTTTGCACTTTGTTCGTCAGTTCCCGGGCATGACTTGGCCCATGTGGTGTATTATGACTCATGTAAATCGTTGGTTTTGGTTTTTAGGGTAATCGGAATGAAATGGGAAGAACAGTTCTCAGTTTGAAGCTTGAAATTTGAAAGGTTTGACCAAGATTTGACTTGCTTGTGTATGATCTTGGATCGGCATTTTTATGATTTGGTTAGCTCCGTTAGGTGATTTGGGACTTAGGAGCGTGATCAGAATGCATTTTAAAAGTCCGTGGAAGGTTTAGGCTTGAATTGGCGAAATTGAGATTTTGGCGATTACCGGTTGGTAGGCGAGATTTTGATAAAAGGGTCGGAATGGAATTTCGAGAGTGGCAGTAGCTTCGTTATGTGATTTGGGATGTGTGTGCAAAATTTCAGGTTATTCGGACGTGGTTTGGTTGGATTTTTTATCAAAAGCGGAATTTGGAAGATTTTTAGAAACTTAGGCTTGAATCCGAGGTGTTTTGGTTGATTTAGTGTTGTTTGAAGTGTTTTGATGATTTGAAAAAGTTTGAATAAGGTCTTTGGATATGTTGGTGCCTTTGGTTGAGGTCCCGGGGGCCTCGGGTGAGTTTCGGGTGGTCAATCGGACCATTTTGAAGCTTGGAAGTTGCTGAAGTTTTGTTGTTGCTGGTGTTTTTGCACCTGCGGCTTGGGGACCGCAGGTGCGGCGCCGCACATGCGGAAGAGCTATCACAGAAGCGGAAAAGAGGTCAGGCGAGCAGAGACCGCAGAAGCAGAAAGGTAACCGCATCTGCGATGCCGCAGATGCGAAAATGCAGCCGCAGATGCGGCCAATGTGAAGTCCTTCAAGAACCGCAGAAGCGGTGTCGTGGGCGCACCTGCGGTAGCGCAGGTGCGAGTGTTTAGCCGCAGATGCGGAAATTGTCATTTTTTTATGAAGATCGCAGATGCGGTGGAAAAGTCGCAGAAGCGGGACCGCAAAAGCGGTAATGGGACCGCAGGTGCGGAAATACCTGGGCCAGAAAGTATATAATGTTCCTTCGTGAAATTTCGCTAAGTTCTCCATTTTTGGAGACGGGAAGCGAGCTAGGGCAGTGAATTCAAGGGAGAATCGAAGAGAAACAGTTGGGTAAGCTCCCTAAGCCTCATTACTCATGTTTATGATCATTTTTCCATTGTTTAATCATGGCATTAGTGGAAATTAAGGAAGAAATTGAGGGATTAGGGCTTGGGATTAAGAGACCATTGAGTGGCGATTTGAGGGGCCATTTGAGGTCCGATTTTGATGTTCTTGATATGTATGAACTCGTAAGAGGATGAGGATTCCATTGATGGTAATTTTATCGAGTTCCGAGACATGGGCCCGGGCCGGGTTTGAGCAATTTCGGAATTTTTGATGTAAATTGGATATTTTCGAGTGGGCTTTGTTCCCTTAGCATATTTTAATGGTTATGTACTGATTGTGGCTAGATTTGGAGCATCCGGAGGTCGATTCGTGCGGGCAAAGGCATCGCGGGCTAGAGTTTGGACCGGATCGAGGTGAGTAATGATTGGAAATGATGTTCTGAGCGTTTGAAACCCGAATTGCACATTGTAGT
>NW_017676134.1:38094-51456 GCF_001879085.1 Nicotiana attenuata | reverse complement strand
TAAAAGAAGATGGACGATGAATATTGATTTCATTTCTTGGAATTGGAAAGATAACAGGGTTTACATTCAGGATTTAAAGATAAGAAACTAAAAGAAACATCCTAGTTACACCCTGAAATAACTCGGGATGCAGAGAAGGTGACATGGCTAGACTACCGGGACTCCCGCCTGATCGGGAATGGCGTAGCCTTCCAGTTTTGGAGTTTAGCATCTGGTCCCATATAGAACACCTCAGCGGTGCTAGTCCCTTCCCCTGGCTGAACCATGTTGGTCTGATAAAGTATTTGTCTTATAGCTCCACATATATCTTCGATTTCCTTAACTGTGAACACCTCATCGTCCTCTTCTTTGACATACTTGGCCTTGACAAAAGTATCATGGAGATGTGGCAATGGTTGTGGAAGAACCCATCCTTCTTTCTTTCTTTCCTCGACCCATTTCTCATCATCTGGAGTTGGGTGGAAGCCTATCCCGAAAAACTTTTCTACTGTGGGTAGAGTTACCGGCTCATATATTCCTTGTAAAGCTTTTCCCAACCCTTTTCCTGGCTTGAAACCGTGTCTAATAATTTCTCTGGCCACCATGATTGAAGCATTAGACAGGAAAGGCTGAGGACAAGGATTTCCCTCCTCGTGCTGGTCTGCTACCACAATTTCAAAGGCTTGATAAACAATATGCTCACTTCCTTCCCTCGCCTCCAAACATGGGATAGATGGGTCACGATAAATGGACTGCTCGTCTTCTCCGTGGACCACGATTTCCTCTTAATACCATCAAAAGCTCTCACACAAGCATTATTCGGACGAATCCTTCCCGTCCCGATTTCCATCCTTTGCAATGTGGAGAGTGGGCAGATGTCAACCCTCGATCCTCCATCCACCATGACTCGCTTGACATAATAACCTTCACACTTGACAGTCAGATGCAAGGCTTTATTATGAGCTGCGCCTTCCGGAGGCAAGTCATTTTTACTAAAAGAGAGTTGATTGATGGCGAAGAACCTTTCTGCCATCCTTTCGAGCTGCTCGACTGAAGTTTCAATTGGCACGTACGCCTCATTCAAAGTTTTCATCAAGATCTTCTGATGTTCGGAGGATTTCGTCACCAAATGATAGCAGAGACACCTGTTCAGGATATTTCCTTAATTGATCCACTATTTCATAATCAGGCATCTTCATTTTCGGAAGAGGCTTCTGTTTCCTCTCAGCACTCACTGGCTCTTGGACGGAACACGCTTTCGAGCGGCTATTGTTTACTTCCTGTACTTATTCGAATATTTCTCAAACAGAGGTTTTCCATGAAGTTCCCCCGAATTCTTTGCCCTTGTATGTGACCACTTGTTGCTGATAGTTCTTATGGCACTACAGAGGGTCTGTCATTGGCTTCTGTGGTACGCGTACCAATAACCACTGGCTCATTCAGCCGAGGCGGTTTAATTGTCCCCCGTACCACATAGGCTCCTTTCGGTACGTATATTGGCGTTTCTCCTTTTATTCAACCTTCCTTGGAGCCCTGACAACTTAATGGTTTTTTCTTGGCGTCCTCGCGACATAAGAGAATTCGCGTTTTAGGAGGTTCTGTCTCTAACTTTTGTCTCAGGTTTCTTCTCAGGCTCAGTTTTTGACACTTTTATTCTTCTTTCTCCCTTTTCCATGCTTCCGGGGTACACTGGGGTTTCTTTTTACTGTGGTTCGGCAAATGGCAATTATGGCTTTTAATGCGGGATCAAATTCTCTGTCTTCACAGATCATCCCGATTACCGGCCCGTTGTTGTGAGTGGGCAATTGGGTTACTTAGTCACATTTCCGGGGCTTCTTCATCCCTCAACACTATTTTCCCTTGTTCAATCAAATCTTCCACAGCTTTCTTCAATATCCAGCAGTTATCAGTACTATGCCCTTCAGCTCCTGAATGGTAGGCACAATGGACCCCTCGTTGATAAGCTGGAGATTCCGGGTTCTGTCTGTTTTGGGGAATAGGCTGCAGCAGATTCATTTGGACGAGTTTCGGGAACAAACTGGAGTAAGGTTCACCAATCGGCGTAAAATTTGGTCGTCTGGGTGGTTCCCGAGGGCGGAAGTTATTTTGCGGTGGTCGGGGATTATATTGGTTCTGGTGAGGAGGTTGATTTCTTTGGAATAGAGGTGGATTTCGGTTAGCTTGTGGTTGCGGTCGGCCGAAGGGTTGAGCATTCATGATCGCATAAGGTGGAGGAACATAAGCCATATCAGTATGAGGATAGTAGTATTGAGGGGTTCTTTCAGAGAATACCGGTCTAGGAGCCCGGTATCTTCTTCCTCCCAATGCTGCCATCACTGTTTCTTCTTTCTTTTTGCCTTTGGCCATTCCTCCAGACCCGCCTTGGATAGCTTGGGAGGTTGCTCTTATGGCTGACTGGCTCAAGATTCTACCCGTTTTTAGCCCATTCTCTACCATCTCTCCGATTTTTATTGCCTCTGCGAAGGGTTTGCCCATGGCGGACATCATATTCTGAAAATAGTCTGCTTCCTGGGCTTGAAGGAAAATAGTGACCATCTCTAGCTCATCCATCGGAGGCTTCACTCTTGACGCTTGTTCGCGCCACTTAATTGCATATTCACGGAAACTTTCTGAAGGTTTTTTCTTAAGATTTGCTAAAGAGTTCCTGTCTGGCGCGATGTCTATGTTGTACTGAAATTGTCAAACAAAGTCTCGAGCCAGATCATCCCAAACATGCCAACGCAAGACATCTTGGTCCATATACCATTCTGAAGCGATGCCAATCAAGATTTCTCCAAAATATGCCATCAACAACTCTTCTTTTCCACCGGCTCCCCGTAACTGATTGCAATACTTCTTCAGGTGAGCAATGGGGTCACCGTGTCTGTCATACTTCTCAAATTTTGGTGTTTTGAACCCTGACGGCAAGTGTACATGAGGGAACATACATAGGTCGGTATAGGAGACACTCTTTTGCCCGCTCAAGCCTTGCATATTTTTCAAGCTCTGCTCGAGGCTTCTCATTCTCTTCGCCATTCATCCTGCTCTGGGGCTTTGGGGGTTTTGTCCTGCCCTGGTGTAAGCTTGCATGGTGGTGGCTGAGAGTAATTATATGTGGGATATTGAGGAGGATCCACTGGAAAGACAGGGTTTTGGAAGGTGAAAGCTGAGGGATCAAAGGAAGGCCTTGGTAGTGAAGGTTGTGTTGTAGCAGGGCATGGTGGAGCAGTGAAGATGTTAGGAGCTGCTCCTGCTGGGAACACCTGGGGCGGACCTCAGAAGGTGTTCCGACGAAGTGAGCGGTCATGGTAGGCTGTCCCAAGGGAGTATGAGGGTGGATAATAGGGACAGTAGTAGCGCCTCCAGATCTAGGGAATAACTCTGGGAATCCGGGAATGGTGCTTGGAGGTTCCTTTCCGTTGTTCCAAGCATCCCACATTTCCATCAATCGCAGGCGCAAGATTCGATTTTCTTCAGCTGTAAAAGATTCAGAGGCCGGGACCCCCGAGATGGGGCTGTCTTCGGGTATGGGGATTGCAGGCAGAGTCATTTCAGACGACATCTCTGTATTTCCTTTGGATCTGGTGAAATAGCGATGTGAGGCCAGCTTACCACAAACCAACCACTGTTTCTAAAAGCTCAGCTGTAATGGACAGCAACAATGGTTAGTTTTGAAATAAATAACAGATAGGGAACCGCACATTAGAGTGTGATGCACCTATACAGTTAAATGAATATCTACATGTTTGCTTCGGTTACATGCGTTATCCCGGCTTTTCTCTTGTTTCTTTTCTTTCTCTTTGCTTTTCTCTCATTTTTCTTTCCCTCTGTTTTCATTTTTCTGCTTTTCCCTTTTCTTTTGCCATGGTTTTTCTCTCGATGCCTTATTTTCTCTTTTTGCGTTCCTTTCTCTCTTGTTTTTCTTTTCCTTCCCTTTTTTCTTAGGGTTACGGTCGAATCCTATGGAGATTGCCTACGTATCATGACCCCGCATGAATCAGACCAAGCGTAGTTCTTGCAAATAAATGCAAACATAAGTGCAAAATAAAGAAACAGTTTTTGGAAATTTTCAAATTTTTATTAATAACAACAGCGATTACAAAGCTACTAGACTATTTGTTTTTCTTTTCTCGGAAAAGGGAAGTACAAAAACCAGACTCAAAAGCAAAACTACAGACTCGATTATTTAAGAATACATCAAAGCTTCAAATCCTGGGGCCCGCGGGGCATCACTCGGCATCGCCGCGGGCCTGCGTGCAAGACCCTTTTGCAACTGATCCAGATCGTTCATGACCTGGCGAACAAATATCATCACGGAGGCAAAGAACGTGGTACGACCCATCCGCTCACCGGCCTGACACTTCATGACAATATAGTTGGCAATGTTTCTGATTCTTTCCCTGATTTGGCCTTTCTCTTGGAGTAGCCGGCTTATCTGTTGGGTGCGAGCCTGTAGCACCTGAGAATCCTGGAAGTGAAGGTCTTGTAACAATTTTATTTTCTTTTCCATCTCAGCGATTAACTTGTAGCATTGTTCCCTCTCGGCCTGAAATTCTTTGTCCCGGCGAGCTGCCTTTTCTTCAAGAGTATTCATTTTTCTCTTCATGTTAGCAATGGTTCCCTCATAATTTCTCTTCATTTGTTGTACAAACTGGGCTCTTTCCTCAGTCTTCTTTGCCCATTGTGCCCGAATTCTTACCATATTTCCCTAAGATTTTCCCAATTCTTCCTGATAGTCCAAGACTTGCTTCTTTAACCCTTTTATCAATCTCTCGTCGGATAGACTTCTTTCTCGATTCCTGATATCTATTTTCATTTGCTGGATTTGGGCCTTGAGAGCTTCATTCTCCTGGGCCAACTTCTTTTTGTCACCTTCATCAGCTGCGGCTTGCAGGCTGTTTTCAAACCGAAGCTCCTGAACTTGTTTTTCCAATGCTCCTATTTGGGCCTTGTACTCCTTTTCCTTGGCCAACCAATCCCATTGCACCTGGGCTTCGTTAGTAAATTGTTGTACATGTGGTCTTTTGGCAGGTCTCTCAGGAATTTGAAATCTTTTACCAAACCAGACCAAGTATTTGGGATCTACCTCACCTCTGGCTCGGTCCTGTACTATAGTCTTAGGCTCAAGGTACCTGCACTCATTCCATATCTTTCGGATTCTACCTTCAGGGAATGCAGCTTTCAGGCCTAACTCAATGACTTGCCCACTCAGGTCTTCGTCGTTGCACACCGTCTGGAATCTTCCAAATTGTCGCAAAACTCGGTAAGGAGCATAGGGCTGAATGCTTCGAATACCCATCAAAAGAATATAAGAGACCTCTGCTGATGTGTATACAGCTTCAGTAGCAGGAAGCCATCCATAAGCCCATTCAACTTTCTCTGCAGTGAGGGATCTTAAACATGACGACCAGGCCTCAGTACCCTCAAGGAACTCAATACCTGTCACCCGGGTCTCGAATTCTGCAGTACAACTCAACCCGGTTAAACCGTAGTTCATATAGCCTGTGCGGTGACAGAGGTGTTCCTATATCCACAATTGCAAGAGCAAATTGCAACCTTGAAAGAATTTCTCCCCTTCTCGACATTTGGTCAGAGCTCGGTACGTTTCTGCTACAATCAGGGGAACCACTAAGCTAGTAGGTTTTTTCATGGCAACATCTAGCATCCCTACTAGGCCAAGGTCTATGTGACCATCTTTTCTTGGACAGATTACCACTCCCAAAAAGGCTACCATGAAGGCTAATCCCCGTCGGGCTTCCCATTTGTCTTTATTTCCAGCATGTGTTAATCCTGTGTTGGGTTCCTCGAAACCTTTGGGGTTACCATACCGGTGATATAAGAAATGCAATGTACAACACCCTTCCGCCAGGTGCAGTTCTTGAATATCTCGGCTAATGTTCAACAAATCCAAGAACCTATGAAGGGTTACCGGTCGTAGGGCCAATGGGTATCTACCTCGGAGGTTCTCGTTGAGACCTGCGTATCCGGCGATCTCTTCTAATATAGGTGTGAGTTCAAAATCTGAAAACCGGAATACATTATGGGTCGGGTCCCAAAATGGTATTAGTGCCTCAATGATATCCTTCCTTGGTTTGATTTTCAATAAATCTACGAGACCGCCCAAAATTTTGACCACAGTATCTCTGCTTCCTTTTCCCAAGTCATGCCACCACATATGGAGTTTCAAAGGGATCTCGCTCAGGACTGAGAAAGTTTCGATGTTACTTGAATTCATCCTGCACATTTATTTAGGGGAATTTAATGATTTATTTTGAAAAAAAGGGCTATTTGTGCAAAAATTCTTTATTTAGAAAACAGGACTGGATTTGCAAATACGGCCTTTCAGCACTTCTGGGGGAAGATTTTAAGGCTGTGCCCGCAAACCATTTAAAAATGACTCAGGGTGGCTGTTCTTGCAAAAATAGCCTTCCGGCGTCCTTTTGGGGGACATTCGGCTTATTTTAAGACAAGAATGGCATCACCTGACTTATTTGTGACGAAAATTAAAATTTTGACATTTTTTTTGGGGCTATTTTTGCAAAATGGAGGTTGGACCCGATGAGGGTTGCCTACGTGTCACGACCCAGATCCACTACGGGTCGTGATGGCGCCGGACACCACTGTCAGGCAAGCCAACTAAATCACCAATTAAATTCTCTTTTTATAACTTTGAAAACCTAGGAGTTGTACTTCCATTTTTCATATATAAAACAATCTCTGTTTCAATTCAAATGAAGAAATTAACTATTAATACACATCTTCAAGGAAAACCATCCCAGAACCCGGTGTCACAAGTGCATGAGCAACTACTGATAAGGAAAATAAAATACAAATGTCTGTTTGAAATACAGTGGACAGAGAATCAATAAATAAAGTACTGGAAGGGGACTACTCTAGCTGCGGGTCGTCTCGAACAATGCGGCTCACCAAGTCCCCAAATCATCCGTGCTGCTACCTAAAGTAACATATACCTGTGCAACAAAAATGCACAGAAGTGTAGTATGAGTACGTAATCAACGTGTACTCAGTGAGTATCCCGCCTAACCTCGAAGAGGTAGAGACGAGATAGTCAACCTGGACACTCACTAGCGGTCCAATAATAATATATTAAATGTGTGGGGAAATCATGGATTCATATAACATATTCTAATTCACAAAGCTGTAAAACAGGTAAACACCTTTTAACAATTAGCAAAGGATTTTCAAGATTTTAATTTTCTTCATTTAATGAGTTCATCTCAAGCCATAAAAGGCAATGTCATCATTTAAGATTCCTCATGCATCAATATATAAAAGATATCATGCGCAAATCATATCGAGGTGACGGCCCGATCCAACAGAAAGTAAATGTGCACTTGCCGAGGGTCGACGACGCGCCTATAGATGCATCTATTTAATTTGCCGAGGCGTTCGGCCCGTTCCAAAATAAACACACACAGATAGACAGTCAGTCAATAAGTCAACATGGAGCAATTGTCCAAGAAAAAGCCAACTCTCTTTAAATAATCTGAGGAAGCGAAGTTTAAGTCTTTTTAGAAATCCTTTTATAAATTTAATGTGATTTAAGCAATTCAAACCATCAAAGGGTTCACAATTAATCCAAATATAACATGCTCAAACAATCAAGTAAGAACTTATCAGGGAGTGTTTATTGATATATATATATAAATTCCTTTTTTAACAAAATTTTACTAGTAAGGTTAAATCTCTTTGGAAATTCATTTACAATTTCCATGTGACACAAGCAATTTGAGCTATCCAAGAATTTACAATTAATTCAAGTATTCATGCTTTTGGGTCCTAGCTACCCGGACAATAGCAAATAGTAGCTACGCACGGACTCTCGTCACCTCGTGCGTACGTAGCCCCCGCAAATAGGAGCACATAACCAATTTAACTCACCTATGGGGTAAATTCCCCCTCACAAGATTAGAAAGGAGACTCACCTCGCTCCGAAGACTCATAACCGGCATTCTACATTCTTCCGAAGGCTTGAACCAATGCACATTGCTCCAAAACTAGCCAATTAACGACAAACTAATGAGAATACTCTCAATTACTTGTTAACAATGCAAATTATACCAATTCCCAACTCTGCTTAGAGAAACGACCAAAATGCCCTCGGGCCTACGTGCCCGGAATCCAAAATTTCTCGAAGACAAAGGCTACCCATGACCTTAGGAACTCAAACATAAGATTTTCTCTTAATTCCATACTCAAAATCGTAGCTAAATTCCAAGAATATTATTTTCTAGGTTTTCCACCAAAACCCCACTTTTTATACTAATTTTCACGCCTAAATCCATGTATAAACCTTGTATTTAACTCAAAGCTAGCATAAATTACTTATCTCATGACAAGTGACGAAAATGGCATCTCCAAGCTGCTCCCCATCGACTCCAATGGAAGAAAAATGGGGTTGAAATGAACTCAACCCCGAACTTAAAACATCTCACTGCCCCAGCAGCTTCCGCTTCTGCGGGAAAAGTTCCGCATCTGCGGATGTCGCTTCTGCAACTTCTCGCCGCTTCTGCGGCTTTGGGCAAAAGGAAACTGACCGCTTCTGCGGTCTGGGGGCCGCTTAAGCGGAACCGCTTCTGCGGTCCCTGGGCCGCTTCTGCGGTTTCCTTGGACCTGGCCCCCTTCCGCTTCTGCGAGCTTTTGACCGCATCTGCGGTCCCGCTTCTGCGGTCCAAGAACCGCAGATGCGGTTATGACAGAAGCAGCAAATCTCAAGCCTTCCCAAATTCCATTTTTTTATCCGTTAACCACCCGGAATCCACCCGAGGCCCCCGGGACCCCGACCAATCATACCAACCAAAACACATTACGGACTTGCTCGAGGCCTCAAATCACATCAAACAACGCTAAAATCATGAATCAACCGCCAATCCAAGCTTTATGAACTTTAGAACTTCCAACTTCTACTTTCGATGCTTAAACCCGTCAAATCACGTCCGATTAACCTCAAATTTTGCACGCAAGTCATATTTGACATTACGGACCTACTGCAACTTCCGGAATCAGATTCCGACCCCGTTATCAAAAAGTCAACCTCCGGTCAAACTTCTCAAAAGCCTTCAAATTTCTATCTTTAGCCAAATGGCTCCAAAATGACCTACGGACCTCTGAATTCACTTCCGATCACGCTTCCAACTCCAGAATCACCATACGGAGCTATACGCAGTCTCGGAATCCCAAACGGACATTGATAACATTAAAATGCACTTCAAACCAAACTTATGAAATTTCTTCTAAAATGCTAACTTCCACAATAGGCGCCAAAACGCTCCCGGGTTATCCAAAACCCGAACCGGGCATACGCCCAAGTCTGAAATCATCATACGAACCTGCTGGAACCTTCGGATCCTGATTCCGAGGTCGTTTACTCAAAAATCCAATCCTAGTTCATTCTTTCAACTGCAAGCTTCCCAAATGACAATTCTCTTTCTAAATCAACTCTGAACTTCCCGGAACTTAATTCCGACCACGCGTACAAGTCATAATACTCAAAATGAAGCTGTTCATGGCCTCCGACTGCTGAACGGAGCGCTAGGACTCAAAACGACCGGTCGGGTCGTTACATTCTCTCCCACTTAAACAAACGTTCGTCCTCGAACGTGCCGAGAACTATGCTGGAGTAGTCTGAAATCACTGGTTAACTTCTCGTGCACCTTCCCGTGCTACCACAACTCAGTTGAGCACATCAGCTCGATCAATTCTGAAGATATTCCCTCTTATCAAGGTAAATAAGCCTTAGGGCCCAATTCCAACATCCGGAATTCTATGCCTGGCCTGTTTCCAACATACGAACACCGTATCAACCACCACACGCTGTACCCAGTCATGATTGCACAACTTTGCTGAATTCACACTTTTTCATCATTTTACTCACCGGATCACGATAATATTTTCTGTTCCACTTAATTGGAATTCCAAGAATCTGGTGCCCTCATTGCACCCCATAACATACATAGGTCTTACTCCAACTCTTACAACACCGTCACAACAAAAGAGATGTGAAGAAATTCATAATCATTGCCGAGTCGACCAATCATTGAGTCTATACTTCTGACAGGAAACATCACCATATTCTGAATCAAGTGGAGATCTTGCTCCTTATCATACTCTATATAGTCAGATTGCACTGATCCTGAATTCAATGGGCTCATCTCGCCCAGTGTGAACTGCTCAGGCAATAAGCCACCCCGGACATAATCAAAAGTCTCATGTGATACCACAATGTGCCAATAAGTTACCAATTTAATAATGCGATACAAAAAGAAAATGAACTCTGAAAAGAATTATCTAACTCCCGCACTAATACGGACTTTCCTTAGAAAATAGGAAACAGAACATAATAAACAGGTATGGGGAACCGTACTGAACATTACGCTGTTGCGGTGCGCAACCCGATCCGAACAACATAACCATGGCGGCGTGCCAACCGATCCATACGTAGAACTCACATAAGGAGATATACATCGAGCTAAATTTGCACATTATACAACATACCGAATATCGGTCATAAGCACGCTAGGTGCATAATACCATCCCTGAGGGAACATATGGCGTCATAAGCCACAAAACTCAAACACAACTGAGGTGCGATACAAGACCTAAGTCTCAAGAGCCATCCTGCTCACATAACATCATCGCCACGCGGAACCTTAACACATAAGAATTTACCAAGCCGTCTCACAACTCATACGGCGCGATACATCATTTCATGAAATATATCTGCCAATGAAATAACACTTTGACTGCTCCCACATAAGGAGCGCATTACTAAAATGAACACCACTGGCCTGACATAGGGCCCAAATTCACATTTACACCCATCCACCGACCTCAAGTCGATCCTGAACACATGAAACTAAGCCAATAACTCTTCAAAGGCCCGTACTACTTTTCCTCTTCTCATAACACACTAGGACAACCATCGTAACCGGAGCAAACCTCCACAGTCCATAACCCAATAAACAGAGTGCCCTCCAGGCATAAATTCCTAAATTAATTATATTACCACAATCCTCATACTCGATCTAGATCTTAAATCAGTCAAGTGACTACGCACCACATTCTATGAAACCTTCCTGTGGGACACTCCCCCACAATTTACCATAACAATTTACTGGGTCCTACCTCCAACCCACCGACCGCACTAACGCTGAAAAGCGATCAAGAATCATTAACCATGATACAAGCCCCCTTTACTAAGCACCAATCTCAGGTGATGCTGAAGACAATGCCAACTTACCTTAAACACCGAAGCTCCCTTCCTGCTCATCCGAGCCGAGACATTCCTTACCAGCACCAAGCCGCAACTTTGATCCTCACTTAGAATTCCCATGCTGCTCACTGCACCAATGTGCAACATACGATAGAACACGATTTTAACATTAACATTTTAACACTTCATTATATAAGAACCTTCTACTGAACTCACTTCTGGAGTACCATAGCAGCACACAGGCGAATCTTTCATAACCGTAGAATATACCAATCTCTAAGTAGTGGTCTAAGCCACCATAGACTCTTCCGGAATCTGCCTCCACACAACAAGCCATAACAATAGAAGGCCTCTGAATAACATCAATTACGGCGGCTGACAAGCCTGATACGTACCATCACAAATCACTTACATAACCCGATCACGCTGCAGAAACTGACTGCCAACACCCACATGCCAAATTCAACTATGGTTAATTGACTACCTTCTTCGAACTTATCCTTGGTTGCCTTAAGGATATTACTGATTTCTTCCAACACATAACATACTCCCTCTGCACTCATCCTGAGCGACTTCGAATCACGAGACCATGCTGTCTCAAATCCCACGAACCATTTCATATCTTTCAATTGCTACACCACGAGCCAAAGCATCACAGATCGTTCTGAGTCTCCATTCATAAGCTATTGCATAGGCTTGATTCTCAACTGCGCCTATAGGCTCGAAATCATTAAGTATTATACTTCATCTTTTGAATTTTTCACTAGGACCGCTACTGAGAGCCACCCGCTCTGACTTGGCCCCGAATATAATCAACTCCATAAATCTTATAACACATGAATACCCCCTCGACAAGGTACCCGGTGGAATCACTTCCTTGAAACCTGTATCTATACAAGGCATAAGTCCTGAATCCCTTCCCAAGTTCGATTATGAGCCAATAGGCCAACCATAGCACACCTTTAATAATTTTTCTGCTCAAATTACTACTTATGGTAGTTTTCCATAGCTGAGACAACCCCTCAGTATGCTATTAACCAGAAACCTCGCAAATAGCTAACCATGAAGCCCAAATCGTAAGCGGTGGGACTCTCCCACTTAGCTTGAAGCCATTATTACAAAACTTTGGAGTTCACCATTATTCTTAGTCTCTTGTTGGCATAACCTTGCGCAATCATCTGCCGCAAATTCTCGAAATTCTCATGTAAATCCCCATCTTTCATATTCTGAATCATCATCCACCTTCGCACCGACAATCGCTGGCATTCTCGGTGTCTTACCGTAGAAACTCAATTTGATACTCTAAATCATTAACACCATTCACACAACAATTCCATTTGTTGCATATCCAGTAGAACTCTCCGCAGAGGCCTCGCCAACCACGCGACTGCTAACCTGCTCACCGGAATACCCCACCTATCGAAATCACTCCCCGGCACCTTCCAACGCTGCTGCGTAGGGTACCATCACTACGACATCAATAACCCATCCCGAGTCTGAGCTCACTCTCCAGCTGCACGAGTCCATTCACCCCTCGTGGACATCCATTAATTGTGCGACAGCATCCCTTCACTTTAAAGTCATGTTACGTCTTTCTTCACTTTATGCAGCTCCTTTGCGCCATATCCGATCTCCTGCCGTATAACAACACCATGCTTCAAATTAATCTACCGACTTCCATTGCCTGTCGCTAAAATCCCAGATCCTTCCAAACTATCCTTAGGTGCGTAGTCATCCTACTACTAGGCCCTATACAGCCCCGCCACTCTCCCGCTTTGGGCAATCTCACTCCTTTAACCAACTATTCGGCATGCGCTCCCTAAGCCTCACCTTTTAGAAGTTTTAAAACTCTGCCTGACACTTCCCATATGTCCTCCTCATCTTTTGTTGCTCAGTCGTTGTCTTAATAAAATTTATCTTCATAGCACCTGAATTCACAAATCGCTACTGACTAAAACCCCATCTGAAGGTCATCTTTATCGAACCGTCAACATTTGAAACACTGATTAAATCCTAAACCACCGCATCCCGCGATATATGACGGTTGCATCTTCAATAGTATTCACAATATCCCGCCATACGGTGAATTGTAGCAAATAATAACATCAACAAACTTAATATGTCCAATTAGGACAACAGCACCCCAATAA
>NW_017676134.1:25855-31713 GCF_001879085.1 Nicotiana attenuata | reverse complement strand
CGGATGGGTGAGATTAGACATTTCAGAGCCTAGTCGAGTGTTGGCTTGTGTTGTTTCTCGATCTTCCTTGTATGACCGCATCAGAGAGCGCCAGTATGATGATCCGCATTTGCTTGTCCTTAAGGACAGGGTTCAGCATGAGGATGCCAGGGATGTGACCATTGATAGCGATGGCGTGTTGAGGATGCAGGGCCGGATTTGCGTGCCCAATGTGGATGGACTTCGGGATTTGATATTGGAGGAGGCCCACAGCTCGCGGTATTCTATTCATCCAGGTGCCGCGAAGATGTATCAGGATTTGAGGCAGCACTACTGGTGGAGGAGGATGAAGAAGGATATAGTGGGGTTTGTAGCTCGGTGTCTCAACTGTCAGCAGGTTAAGTACGAGCATCAGAGACCGGGCGGTGTACTTCAGCAGATGATTATTCCCGAGTGGAAGTGGGAGAGGATTACTATGGATTTTGTGAGTGGTCTCCCTCGGACTTTGAAGAAGTTCGATTCGATTTGGGTGATTGTGGATCGGCTGACCAAGTCCGCGCACTTCATTCCAGTATGTACTACTTTTCTTCGGAGCGGCTGGCAGGGATCTTTATCTGGGAGATTGTCCGATTGCATGGGTTCCAGTGTCTATTATCTCAGATAGGGGTACTCAGTTCACTTCTCAATTCTGGAGGGCTTTTCAGCGGGAGTTGGGTACGCAGGTGGAGTTGAGCACAGCGTTTCATCCTCAGACGGACGGACAGTCCGAGCGTACTATTCAGATATTGGAGGACATGTTGCATGCCTGTGTTATTGATTTTGGAGGTTCTTGGGATGGGTTTTTGCCGCTTGCAGAGTTTGCCTACAACAACAGTTATCAGTCGAGCATTCAGATGGCTCCGTATGAGGCGTTGTATGGGAGGCGGTGTAGGTCTCCGGTGGGATGGTTCGAGCCCGGCGAGGCTAGGTTATTGGGGACAGAGATGGTTCAGGATGCCCTGGAGAAGGTGAAGCTGATTCAGGAGAGGCTTCGTACAACACAGTCACGTCGGAAGAGTTATGCGGACCGGAAGGTTCAAGATGTGTCTTATATGGTTGGTGAGAAGGTCTTGCTGAAGGTTTCACCCATGAAGGGTGTTATGCGATTTGGGAGGAAAGGGAAGCTGAGTCCGCGATTTATTGGACCTTTTTAGGTAGTTAGAAGGATTGGGGAGGTGGCTTATGAGCTTGCCTTGCCACCCAGCTTGTCAGGCGTGCATCCGGTATTTCATGTTTCTATGCTCCGGAAGTATGTTGGGGACCCGTCTCATGTATTGGATTTCAGCACTGTTCAGTTGGATGATGATTTGACCTATGACGTGGAGCCAGTGGCTATTTTGGGTCGTCGGGTTCGGAAGTTGAGATCAAAAGATATATCTTCGGTAAAGGTACAGTAGAGAGGTCGACCCGTGGAGGAGGCTACTTGGGAGACCGAGCGAGAGATGCGGAGCAGATATCCTCAGCTATTTGAGACTTCAGGTATGTTTCTTGACCCGCTCGAGGACGAGCGTTTGTTTTAGTTGGGGAGGATGTGACGACCCGGCCCGTCGTCACGTGAGTTACCGCTCCGTTTTCCCCATTTTATGCTTCATCATGTTTCATTATAATTAATTGGTATGTTAGAGTTTATTTGGATTGGTTTTGGTAGGAAATGAGGCACTTAGTCTCTTTAAGGAAGGCTTGGTTTGGAAAAAGTCAACCGGATGTTGACTGTGAGTTAGAGGGCTCGGATGTGATTTCCGGTGATTTGGGTAGCTTCAGGGGATGATTTGTGACTTAGGGGTGTGATTTGAATTTATTTTGGAGGTCCGGTGTAGAATTAGGCTTGAATTGGCGAAGTTAGTATTTTGGCGAATTCCGGTTGATGGGTGAGATTTTGATCCGAGGGTCGGAATGGAATTCCGGGAGTTGTTGTAGCTTCATTTGGTGATTTTGGATGTGTGTGCAAAATTTCAGATCATTCGGAGGTATTTTGTTTGGGTTTTTGATCGAATGCGAGTTTCGGAAGATTTGGATGAACTTATGCTTGAATTTGACGCAATTTGATGGTTTAGATGTTATTTGTGGTGTTTTGATGATTCGAGCAAGTTTGAATAAGGTGTTGGTTCATGTTTGCGCTTTTGGTTGAGGTCCCGGGGCCTCGGGGTAATCTCGGATGGCTAACGGGATGAGATTTGGAGTTTGGAGACTGCTGAAGGCACCTGGTATCTGGTATTTCCGCATCTGCGGAAAGGAACCGCAGATGCAGAGCCGCAGGTGCGGTTCTAGGCCTGGAAGGGAGAAACCGCAGATGCGGAAGGAAAATCGCATCTGCTTGGCCGCAGATGCGGTTCGTGAGTAGCAGAAGCGAAGGGGTCAAAGTCGGGTGTTTTCGCAGAAGCGGAAGTTTGATCGCGCATGCAGTGTCCGCAGATGCGGAAGGTAACCGCAGAAGCGGTCTATGCTTTTAAGTGAGGATCCGCAGAAGCGTAAATGTAACCGCAGAAGCGGTAGCGCGGATGCGGAAATATGGACCGCAGAAGCAGAAACCCCTGTTAGCAGAAGGGTTTTAATGATCATTTTTGTTCCGCGAAGCTTAGTTTATTTCCACCATTTTTAAGCAACCTTGAGAGATATTGGGCGGAATTGAAGGGGGATTTCGACAAGGTGTGATTGGAGGTAAGTTCCTTGGCCTAAATACATGAAATTATAGTAGAATTAACATGGAAATTTGTGGAAATTCATCAAAAGAGGGTAAAGCTAGGGCTTGGGAATTTGGTATTTCAAAATGGAATTTGAGGGGCCAAATGGACTCCGATTTTGGTAAATTTGATATGTATAGACTCGTGGCGAGATGAGGAATCCGGTGATGTCAATTTTCTGATTTTTCGAGAAGTGGGCCCGGGGCTCGTGTTTTGCCAACTTCGTGAATTTTGATATTTTTCGAGTCTTTTCGATTGGGTTATATTCCCTTAGCCTATTGTAACGTATTCGTTGTGGTTTTGGCGATATTCGACACACGAGGAGGTTGATTTGCGAGGCAAGGGCATAGCGAGCTAGGAGTTTGGCCAGCTTGAGGTGAGTAATGGTTATAAATGATTGTCACACCTCCTTTTTACACACCTAACCCGAAGGATAATGTATAAGGGAGTTTTTCCATTTAAAGTGACATTAGTCGAAATGGGATTATTTATTTATTTTTAGAGTCGCCACTTGGGATAGGATTGGCTTTTGGTGTCCCAAGTCACCGGTTTAATTTGAATCCCAAATCGAGGAAAATTTCGACTTCCCGATTGGAGTCTGCGAACCAGAAATTCTGAATAAGGAATTCTGTTGACCCGAGGGAAGGTGTTAGGCACCCCCGGATCCCGTGGTTCTAGCACGGTCGCTTAAATTATTATAAATGGCTAAAAAAAGTCTGATTTTAATACATATTCCAACCTATAATGTAATTTTTTAAGATCATTTACCGCTTTTAGTTATCTTGTTTTTACGAAAGTGATCGCCATTTAAGAGCGTGTTTTTGGATCACGTCACATGAAATGCACCCGGATCCTAAACACCTCTTATTCAACGTTTTGGGATTTGGATTTGGGTTGCATGAAATGCACACCCAGGTTTAGGAAAGTAATATTATTAAAAGCGCGCCTAAAGCGACTAACGTCTTATTAACTTTGCGGGAAGCCATGAAGATTTGCTAAATGGCATGTCCCGAATTTCTATGTATTTCAATATAAGCATTTAATGAGGGCCCCGCAATTTATATGTTTTGTGCGGCGAGGCTCGTCTCATTTTTATTTAAAGGCCATCCTAAAAGAAACTATGATTTTCTATTACAGTGTTGTCTCTAAAAGGGCCTTAATTAATTCGCATTTATAAATTCGGGCCTCAAGTTCAAGTTCGAATTCAAACAAAAGGGAAGACCCTCTTAATTTGAACCCGCCACCTAATTTGAAACCCAAATTTATATTTGTGACTTAATTTCCATATTCCTATGTAACTTTGAAGGGCTTTTGATTTATGGCATTCTTGGGCCTAATAGCACGCCTCAAATCACACGAACCATGGATATCCTTATTAAAACTAATTCGAAATTTAATACCACAACTACATCACGGGAACCATACCTGTAGCCGTGATAATTTAATTACGTGCCTAACATTATTAATAATAAAGAAGACGAAGACTTATTCTCTCAACAGTATACAACAAATTAGTACAAAATCGGTTATGCCTCCCTCAAGATTTGCCAAACAAAAGATATAAGGTTGGCAAAGGAAATGAAGCTTTATCCTTAGCAACGTAACTCTATCTTGCATTGATTGCAGTGCTATGCCCAATACCATGACCCACTTAATGGACTCATACAATTATAAACCAAACAAATCACAAAAATGGGATAAACCAATGCATTGAAATTTCCAAACAAAACAGTGCAAAATCCAACAAAACAAACGCTAACTCAAACAATTAATAAGACGAAACAAAAATCAAAAGAAAATCGTGAAAAATGTGGTATTAGGAGCGAAAACATAGTAAAGAGAAGAAGGAATGAACCTCTGTTATCTTAGTAAAATTCGACCATGCTCTATGACCAAAGAACAAAGAATCTCAACCAACAGACCGACGACAACCTCGAACCGGCGACCTCGAAACGTCTTTGACCCCAAGAAAACACTGCTGTTACGAGGCTATTTTGCAGCAATTTTGAGGTTGCACTTTGCTGGTTAACTTGGCGGGTTTTGGAGGCGGCAAGAGGGTGTTTTGAGGGTTGTTTGGTTGCTTGACTCCATTTTTCCTTGTAGATGTTCACGTGCAAGAAATAAAGCAGAGAAAGAGGAGATTAGCAGGGGTCGTTTTTGGAGGAGATGACATGCTCAGTGTATATCGAGTGTATTGTTGCGGCTGATTGGGATTTTTAGAGTGTTTTTTTGTTAGGTCCCTTGTGTTTGTGGTATAGGTAGTATTATATAGGGTAGGGATTAGGTTAGGGGTATGGGCCTAGGAACTATGGGCTATGTATTTTGGGCCAAAGACTAAAAATGGACTATAAGATTTAGAAAAAATAGGATAAACCAACCTAAAACTAATTCTTTCTTCTAAAATTATGTACAATTATAATATAAAAATATAAACTAAAATAGTAATAAAATAAAATAAAGTAAAATAGTAAAAAGTAGTTGGAATGGCGATATTAGGCCTAAACTAAATATTTACATGCTAAAATGGGTAAATTCGGGGAGGGTCAAAAATCACATGTCAACAGCTGCCCCTCTTTGACTGGAAACGCGAAGAGTTTTTAGACAAAGAATGACTAGACAGGTTTTTTGACCCGACCCTTATTTAAGGAGAGCAAAAACTAAGAGGAGGGAGAATGTGACCGAGCCCTGGTATCTGAGCTGCCTACATATCCTTGGCTATAAAGGAATCAGGGCACGTGTAGTTCAGAAGTGGATGAGATGATGGAGTACCGAGGTTGAGAGCCGAGCGAGGTGCCGTCGAGGTTACGATCCGCGGTCCCGTTTATTACATCAAAATCAAAATTAAAATGACTAACTAAGCCTATCAGCTACGAGTTACAAGATTCATATCTATAAATCTCTTGGAGCTTGATCTTGAGTCTTGGCTAGGTCTTGCTGCAGACTCCGATTTGAATCTTGATGCTCGTTAGCTGTAGGTGTTGGTTCTTTCTTCAGCTCTGGATCAAGGCTGGGCATGCGAAGCTTGTGATTTCAATCATATATTGAGCAGTCCGCGTCTTTCTCCACTTCAGCACTTTGAGTTTACTTCTTTTTGTTCTTTTCTTCTTTTCCTTATTCTGGATTTAGATTTATTCTATTGGTCATTTCACACCTTGCGTC
>NW_017676134.1:22929-25315 GCF_001879085.1 Nicotiana attenuata | reverse complement strand
TGGCCGGGAGATCCTCGATTTTTTGGCCGGGACTTTGAAAGAAAAAGCTCCTCGGTTTTTTGGCCGAGATTAGGAAAGAAAAAGCTCCACGGTTTTTTGGCCGGGAGATTCTCGGTTTTTTGGCCGGGATTTGGAAAGAAAAAGCTCCACGGTTTTTTGGCCGGGAGATCCTCGGTTTTTTGGCCGGGATTTGGAAAGAAAAAGCTCCACGGTTTTTTGGCCGGGAGATCCTCGGTTTTTTTGGCCGGGATTTGGAAAGAAAAAGCTCCACGGTTTTTTGGCCCGGAGATCCTCGGTTTTTGGCCGGGATTTGGAAAGAAAAAGCTCCACAGTTTTTTGGCCGGGAGATCCTCGGTTTTTTGGCCGGGATTTGGAAAGAAAAAGCTCCACGGTTTTTTGGCCGGGATTTTAAGGAATGGGATCCTATGCTACCATGATTTGTTTTTCTTTTGGGATTTTCAATTTTATTTCCTTTCTTCTTTCTTCTTCTTTTGTTTTCCTCTTTTTATGTTTTTCCTTTTATTTAGCAAAACACATGAAAGAACTTGGGGAGAGGAAACTTCCTTTTTGGTTGTTTTCCTGCTGCAAAGCTGTTTCAGCGCTTGCGCATTTCATTTCTTTTTGGACTGCACCTGCTTCTTGCACGGTTGCCTTGAATTAAACCTGTTTTCAACAAAGAACAATTTGTTAGTTTGAAACGGTGGTTGGTTTTGTGGCCTTGATCATCTCAATTGCTTGATCCCGACCCCATTTCCGTTGAGAACTTTGCTGCTTGTTTGCCTTGAGGGTGAATCTCTTTTCAAACCGACCGGGCTCATCCTTCAGGATTTCATTATGACTCACCCGTGTGGGCTCTAACCTTTTCACTTTATTCTGCGTTTGCCTTTGATTTTCTTTCTTTTCCAATGTTTTTGCTTCGGAAGCATCAATCACTATGGTCAGTTGGCCTGACGCACTCGCTGAGGCTGGGTATTTCTTCAACTCTGACCCGGCGGAACCCTGTGAAACCGGTCCTGCCACCTTTTCTTTGTACTAGTTACGGAATCAGAGTTAAACCGAAAGGAATTCAAAGAGAAGTATGCAGAAAGGCAATCATAGGAGTTTAAAGAGAAGCATCCCTTTCGGGGAAAAGAAGGACTTATCTGGGGTGTGCATGCTGGCTTCAAATGAACATGACATGCTTCTTGGACTGGATGCCCGACCCACACAAACTTTCCGGCTTCTCGTGAACCCATTAATCAGTATTTCAAAACCAGGGAACCTTGCTAGGACTCCTTTAGTGGCGAGATGTCTTCTTTTCGGCCGACAGCGCCCTTCGCGGGTTTTTGCTAATCGACCTCTCTCATTTCTCTTCTCACCATCGCCCGATAGTGCTCTTTACGAGTTTTCACCCAACGGACTCTCTCATTTTTAATTTCTCTTCTCACCGTCGCCTTATGGTGCCCGAAGGTTTTCACCGATAAGACTCTCTCATTTTATTTCTCTCAATTTGGACTATACCAGCTTCCAACAATATTGCTTTTCAATCCCCACGCCTTTGCCAATTGATCAGAAGGACTTGGACAAGGTTTTGGGTAAAAAGAATTCTGGACGGAAGTACAACTTTGGAACCATTTCGGCGGATTCATGGCCGAACCATTATATCATCTGCCCCAGTTTTATTTTTCGGGGAAATTGGGATTTTTGCTTTGGTGTGACTGAACCCCAGAGTGAGGCTGCCTACGTATCCTTTCGGAATCAAGTCAGACGTAGTTCAGGAACATTTGTTTCTGTTGTTTTGTTTTTTGTTTTGTTTTTGGTTTTTTTTTTCATCATATTTTCTCTTTTTTTTTTAAATAATACTTCTGGGTTCCAAAGAGGGTAGTCAAAGAAGGGTAACCGGCTCAAATGGGTTTACGAAGGGTTGATAGTGTTTGGATAGCGAGAAAGAAAGCCTTCGTCATCTCAATTGCACAAAAGCCATCGCCGAATGAGGATTAGACGTAGTACCTTTTTACTGCATCTGCATTGACTGCCGTCTCAGGATTATTCCCTTCGATGTCTCCCAGATACAGTGCTCCTCTTGGCAATATTTTTCGGATGATGTATGGACCTTTCCAATTAGGGGCAAACTTCCCTTTTGCTTCCTGATGATGAGGGAGAATGCGTCTGAGTACCAGCTGTCCCACTTCAAAATTCCTGGGACGCACTTTCTTATTATAGGCACGGGCCATTCTTTGTTGGTACAGCTGTCCGTGACAAACCGCGGCCATCCGTTTTCATCAATTAATGACAATTGCTCTAGTCGGGTTTTAACCCATTCACTGTCCTCAATCTCCGCCTCAACGATTATCCGGAGTGAAGGAATTTCCACTTCTGCAGGTATGACTGCTTCAGTACCGTAAAC
>NW_017676134.1:13822-19228 GCF_001879085.1 Nicotiana attenuata | reverse complement strand
CCCAACAGACTCTCTCATTTTCAATTTCTCTTCTCACCGTCGCCTTATGGTACCCGAAGGTTTTCACCGATAAGACTCTCTCATTTTATTTCTCTCAATTTGGACTATACCAGTTTCCAACAATGTTGCTTTTCAATTCCCACGCCTTTGTCAATTGATCGGAAGGACTTGGACGAGGTCTTTGGGGTAAAAGGAATTTTGGGCGAAACTACAACTTTGGAACCGTTTCGGTGGACTCATGGCTGAACTATTATATCATCTGCCCCAGTTTCATCTTTTGGGGAAATTGGGATTTTTGTTTTGGTGTGATTGAACCCCAGAGAGAGGCTGCCTACGTATCCTTTCGGAATCAAGTCAAACGTAGTTCAGGCAAAACATTTGTTTTTGGTTATCTTTGTTTTTGTTTTGTTTTATTTTCCTTTTTTTCCGTTTTTCTCTTCTTTTCTTTTTGTTCTTCTTCTTCTTTTTTTTTCTTTTTTTTTTATTTCTTTTTTTTTTTTTACTCTTTTCTTTTTTTTTTCGATAGTACTTTCGGGTTCCAAAGAGGGTAGCCAAAGAAGGGTAACCGGCTCAAATGGGTTTACGAAGGGTTAATAGTGTTTGGATAGCGAGAAGAAAAGCCTTTGTCATCTCAATTGCACAAAAGCCGTCACCACAGGAGGCCTAGACGTAATACCTTTTACTGCATCTGCATTGACTGCTGCTTCGGGATCATTTCCTTTGATATCTTCCAAATACAATGCTCCTTTCGGCAATATTTTCCGAATGATGTATGGACCCTTCCAATTAGGAGCGAATTTTCCTTTTGCTTCCTGGTGATGAGGGAGAATGCGTCTTAACACGAGTTGTCCCACTTCAAAATTCCTGGGAGGCACCTTCTTGTTGTAAGCGCGGGCCATTCTTTGTTGGTACAACTGCCCGGATGTGCCCTGAGTACAGCACACTCTTTTGTTGTAATGTATGGACCTTTCCAAACCGCGAACCAACTTTCCTTCAATTGTTCCAATTCTTTGTTTATTTCCTCAAGGTCACCTTCTTTGCATTTCGACTCTTGATTCATGATTTCGAAATCTCACAGCGTTTTGGGGTCTAGGCATGAAGTCCGCAAGCATGTCATGTTATTTAAAGCTGCATTATTAGAACTAAAGAGAAGAAAATGAAGGAGAAAAATAGCAAATCCAGAAAGAAAAATGAACGAAGAAGTTTTGATTTCATTTTTTTGGAATTTTGAAGATAACAGGGTTCACATTCGGGAATTTAAAGACAAGAAAACTACAGGAAACATCCGAGTTACACCCTGGAATAACTCGGGATGCAGAAAAAGTAGCAAGACAGGTCTACCGGGACTCCCGCCTGATCGGGAATGACGTAGCCTTCCAATTTTGGAGTTTAGCATCTGGTCCCATGTAGAACACCTCAGCGGTGCTAGTCCCTTCTCCCTGCTGGACCATGTGGGTTTCGTAGAGCATTTTCCTCATTGCCCCACGTATTTCCTCACTTTCTTCAGCCATGAAAACCTCATCATCTTTCTCTTTACCGTATTTAGGCTTGACAAAAGTTTCATTCAAACGTACCACCTCATAATCAGCCATTTTCATTTTTTGGAAGCACACTTCTGCTTCCTCAGCACTCATAGGGTTCTTAGGCGGGAAACGCCTTCTGGTGGCATTGTTTATCTCCTCTACATTTGAATATTTCTCAACATGGGGGTTTTCTAACAGCTCTCCCAAGATCTCTTTACCCTTGTACGTAACCACCGTCTGATGATAATTCCATGGTACTGCGGCAGGGTTCGTCATAGGCTTCTGTGGTACGCGTCCAATAACCACTGGCTCACTCAGCCGAGGTGGTTTGATTGTCCCCCGCACCACATAGGCTTGCTTGGGTACGTACATTTGTGTCCCCTTTTTCAAATCAGCTTTCTTTTCTGGTTCTGTCTTGGTGATTTTGCACTTCTTTTCCCCTTTCTCTCGCTTCGGGGCCACCTCGGGCTTTCTTTCTGCATCGGCAATAGCAATTATAGCTTTTAAGGCTGGATCGAATTTTCTTTCCTCACAGATCATCCCGATTACTGGCCCGTTGTTGTGAGCGGGCAGCGGATTATTGGTCACATTTGGGACATCCTCATGCCTCAACACAATTTTCCCTTGCTCTATTAAGTTCTCAACTGCTTGTTTTAGAGTCCAACAGTCATTTGTATGATGGCCCTCTGCCCCTGAATGGTATGCACACCTGACACCAGCTCTGTAGGCAGGCGATGCCGGATTTTTTCTGTTCTGAGGAATCGGCTGCAGTAGACCCATTTGGACAAGTTTCGGGAATAGACTGGAGTAAGATTCACCAATTGGGGTAAAGTTTGGTCTCCTGGGTGGTTCCCGAGGGCGGAAGTTATTCTGCGGAGGTCGGGGATTATAGTGGTTCTGGTGGGGAGGCTGATTTCTTTGGAATAGAGGTTGATTTCTGTTGGCTTGTGGCTGCGGTCGGGCGAAAGGTTGAGAATTCATGACCGCATAAGGTGGGGGAGCATAAGCCGTATCAGCATGAGGATAGTAGTGTTGAGGGGTTCTTTCAGAAAACACAGGTCTCGGAGCCCGATATCTTCTTCCCCCCGATGCTGCCATAACTGTTTCTTCTTTCTTTTTACCTTTGGTCATCCCTCCAGACCCGCCTTGGATGGCTTGGGAGGTTGCTCTGATGGCCGATTGACTCAAAATCCTGCTCGTTTTCAAACCATTCTCTACCATTTCGCCAATTTTAATTGCCTCTGCAAAAGGCTTGCCCATGGCCGACATCATGTTCTGAAAGTAATCTGCTTCCTGGGCCTGGAGGAAGATAGTGACCATTTCTACCTCGTCCATGGGAGGTTTCACCCTAGATGCCTGTTCGCGCCATTTAATAGTGTATTCTCTGAAGCTCTCTGATGGCTTTTCTTCAGATTTGCCAAATAATTCCGGTCTGGTGCGATGTCGATGTTATATTGAAATTGCCTTACAAAGTCTCTGGCAAGATCGTCCCAAATGTGCCAACGTGAGACGTCTTGGTCCATGTACCATTCTGAGGCAATGCCTACTAAGCTGTCTCCGAAATAGGCCATCAACAACTCTTCTTTTCCGCCGGCCCCACGTAACTGATTGCAATACTTCTTCAAGTGAGCAACGGGGTCGCCGTGCCCGTCATACTTTTCAAACTTTGGTGTTTTAAACCCCGAGGGCAAGTGTACATGAGGGAACATGCACAAATCTGTATAAGAGACACTCTTTTGCCCACTCAAGCCTTGCATATTCTTTAAACTCTGTTCGAGGCTTCTCATTCTCTTCGCCATCTCATCCTGCTCTGGGGCTTTAGGGGTTTTGTCTTGCCCCGGTGTAAGCTCGTAAGGTGGTGGCTGAGAGTAAGTATAGTGAGGATAATGAGGGGGGTCAGCCTGAAAGACGGGATTCTGGAATGTGAAGACCGAGGGGTCGAAAGCATGCTTGGGTAGTGATGGTTGTGTTGTTGCGGAGCAGGGTGGAGCCGTGAAGATGTTGGGAGCAGCTCCAGATCGGAACACCTGGGGGCGAACCTCAGAAGGTGTTCCTAGGAAATGAGCAATTATGGTAGGTTGCCCCAAAGGAGTGTTTGGGCGGCTGATGGGGACAGTAGTAGCACCTCCAGATCTAGGAAATAGCTCCGGGAATCCGGGGATGGTGCTTGGGGGTTCCTTTCCATTGTTCCAAACATCCCACATTTCCATGAGTCGCAGGCGCAATACCCGATTTTCTTCAGCTGTAAAAGATTCAGAGGCCGGGACCCCCGAGATGGGGCTGTCTTCGGGTATGGGGATTGCAGGCAGAGTCATTTCAGACGACATCTCTGTATTTCCTTTGGATCTGGTGAAATAGCGATGTGAGGCAGCTTACCACAAACCAACCATTGTTTCTAAAAAGCTCAGCTGGAAATGGACAGCAACAACGGTTAGTTTTGAAACAAATAACAAATAGGTAACCGCACATTGGAGTGTGATGCACCTATACAGTTAAATGGATATCTTCATGTTTGCTTCGGTTGCATGCGTCATCCCGGCTTTTCTCTTGTTTCTTTTCTTTCTCTTTTTGTTTTTCTCTCATTTTTCTTTTCCCTCTATTTCCGTTTTCTGCTTTTCCCTTTTCTTTGCCATGGCCTTATTTTCTCTTTTTGCGTTTCTTTCTCTCTTGTTTATCTTTTATTTCCTTCCTTCGTGCTTTCCTTCTTTTTTTTCCTCTCTTTTTCCTAGGGTTACGGTCGAATCCTATGGAGATTGCCTACGTATCATGACCCCGCATGAATCAGACCAAGCGTAGTTCTTGCAGATAAGGTAAATAAGCTAACTCTTTTTTTTTTTTGTTTTTTTTTTTTGACATTTTGAAAGAAATGCTTTTAAAGGGAATTTTTTTTTTTTTTTTTTGTTGATTTTTGATTTTGATTTTTTCTTTGAATTTTTGAAAGAAAGACTTCTAAACATTTCTTTTCTTTTTATTGGAACTTTGGGAATTTTTAGAAGTAAAAAGAAATATATTTGTTTGAATTTTTATTTATTTTCTAAACACGAAAGAAATTTTTTTTTTTTGGATTTTGAAAGTTGCCTCTTAAATTTCGGAAGAGGGACTTTTATGAAAATGTTTTGGATTTTTGAGCAAAAATATTCTTCGGACTCAATTTTCAAAATTTGTATTTTTTTTATATTTATTATTTATGAATGAAAGATATCTAAGGAGTATTTTAATGATTTATTTTGACCTAAAAGGAAAAAGTGGCTATTTTTCAAAACTTTTATTTAAGAAAACAAAGACTCGATTTTGCAGATACGGCCTTTCAGCACTTCCGGGAGGGAGATTTTAAGGTTGTGCCCGCAAACCATTTAAAATGACTCAGGGTGGCTATTCTTGCAAAACAGCCTTCCGGCGTCCTTTTGGGGACATTCGGCTTATTTTAAAACAAGAATGGCATCACCCGTCTTATTTTGACATTTTTTGGCTATTTTTGCAAAAGGGAGGTTGGACCCGATGAGGGTTGCCTACGTATCTCACATCCGGTGAGATTCAAACCAGCGTAGTTCGGGCAAAATTGGGAATTGAGTAAACTAACTCTTTTTTTTTCTTTTTTATAAAACTCAGACCATGAAAGCTTTAAGGCAAAAGAAAAAATATATTTTTTTAATTTTTGAACATTTTTTTTTTCTTTTTTTTTTTGGAATTTTCTGAAAATGCTTTAAAAGAAGAAAGGGAATTTTTTGGATTTTTGATTTTGACTTTATTTTTTGTTTTATTTTTGAAAGAAAGACTTCTAAAAATATTTTTGGATTTCAATTTTTCAAAATTTTTATTAACATTTACAAAAGAAAGACTTCTAAAGAAGAAAAGAGTATTTTTGGATTTTTGTTTCTGATTT
>NW_017676134.1:9811-12097 GCF_001879085.1 Nicotiana attenuata | reverse complement strand
CTAGCGTCTTGTTAACTTTGCGGGAGGCCATGAAAATTCGCTAAATGGCACGTCCCGAATTTCTAAGTATTTCAATATAAGCATTTAATGAGGGCCTCGCAATTTATATGTTTTGTGCGGCGAGGCTCGTCTCATTTTTATTTAAAGGCCATCCTAAAAGAAACTATGATTTTCTATTACAGTGTTGTCTCTAAAAGGGCCTTAATTAATTCGCATTTATAAATTCGGGCCTCAAGTTCAAGTTCGAATTCAAACAAAAGGGAAGACCCTCTTAATTTGAACCCGCCACCTAATTTGAAACCCAAATTTATATTTGTGACTTAATTTCCATATTCCTATGTAACTTTGAAGGGCTTTTGATTTATGGCAGTCTTGGGCCTAATAGCACGTCTCAAATCACACAAACCATGGATATCCTTATTAAAACTAATTCGAAATTTAATACCACAACTACATCACGGGAACCATACCTGTAGCCGTGATAATTTAATTACGTGCCTAACATTATTAATAATAAAGAAGACGAAGACTTATTCTCTCAACAGTATACAACAAATTAGTACAAAATCGGTTATGCCTCCCTCAAGATTTGCCAGACAAAAGATATAAGGTTAGAAAAGGAAATGAAGCTTTATCCTTAGCAACGTAACTCTATCTTGCATTGATTGCAGTGCTATACCCAATACCATGACCCACTTAATGGACTCATACAATTATAAACCAAACAAATCACAAAAATGGGATAAATCAATGCATTGAAATTTCCAAACAAAACAGTGCAAAATCCAGCAAAACAAACGCTAACTCAAACAATTAATAAGACGAAACAAAAATCAAAAGAAAATCATGAAAAATGTGGTATTAGGAGCGAAAACACAGTAAAGAGAAGAAGGAATGAACCTCTGTTATCTTAGTAAAATTCGACCATGCTCTATGACCAAAGAACAAAGAATCTCAACCAACAGACCGACGACAACCTCGAACCGGCGACCTCGAAATGACTTTGACCCCAAGAAAACGCTGCTGTTACGAGGCTATTTTGCAGCGATTTTGAGGTTGCACTTTGCTGGTTAACTTGGCGGGTTTTGGAGGCGTCTAGAGGGTGTTTTGAGGGTTGTTTGGTTTCTTGACTCCATTTTTCCTTGTAGATGTTCACGTGCAAGAAATAAAGCAGAGAAAGAGGAGATTAGCAGGGGTCGTTTTTGGAGGAGATGACATGCTCAGTGTATATCGAGTGTATTGTTGCGGCTGATTGGGATTTTTAGAGTGTTTTCTTGTTCGGTCCCTTGTGTATGTGGTATAGGTAGTATTATATAGGGTAGGGATTAGGTTAGGGGTATGGGCCTAGGAACTATGGGCTAGGTATTTTGGGCCAAAGACTAAAAATGGACTATAAGATTTAGAAAAACAGGATAAACCAACCTAAAACTAATTCTTTCTTCTAAAATTATGTACAATTATAATATAAAATATAAACTAAAATAGTAATAAAATAAAATAAAGTAAAATAGTAAAAAGTAGTTGGAATGGCGATATTAGGCCTAAACTAAATATTTACATGCTAAAATGGGTAAATTCGGGGAGGGTCAAAAATCACATGTCAACAATGATGTCTTGAGGGTTTGAAACCCCGGATTTGCACAACGTAGTGTTATGTTGAGGTGAGACACACGCTGCATGATGAGCGTGGGGTCCATTACTGCTGGGGATTTGGACTTGGTCCATCCCGATTGATGATTCTACTGTACTTTGATTGAGTCTTAATTAATATCATTGTATTGTGGGCTAGTTGCCATGTTTGGGGCCTTGTGCCGACCTGTAGAACCCTTAGGGGTAATTGTACATGATTGACCTCACTTTACTCGATAAAATCATACCCTCAGTCAAGTTTCTAACTATTTAGTCTAATATGAATCGGCTTTGGAATAACTAAACCAAAAAGGGAAGTAATATCTGTGCTGGGGTCCCTATCTTAATTTAGTATGCCCGAGAGGCTAAGCGTATATTGACTGAGAGGTGTTGGGAACCCCATTGTGAGGGTATTTGATATATATATTGGATCGGGCTGCACGCCGCAGCAGTATATATATATATATTTATACGGATCGGGCTGCACGCCGCAGCAGTATATTATTGGATCGGGCTGCACGCCACAGCAATATATTTATATGGATCGGACTGCACGCTGCAGTAGTATAGCGCTTGGGCTGTAGGAGCCCCTCCGGAGTCTGCACACCCCCAGTGAGCGCAGTCGACTATTATCATTGCATCGGGCTGCACGCCGCA
>NW_017676134.1:5028-5683 GCF_001879085.1 Nicotiana attenuata | reverse complement strand
TCGAGAGTTGGGATCGGATGTGTATTGATGCAGGAGGGTAGAGTTATTGCATATGCTTCTCGTCAGTTGAAGCCCCGCGAGAAGAACTACCCGGTTCATGATTTGGAGTCGGCTACTATAGTTCATGCTTTGAAGATTTGGAGGCACTACTTGTATGGCGTATCTTGCGAGGTATTCACTGATCATCGCAGTCTTCAGCATTTATTCAAGCAAAAGGATCTTAATTTGAGGCAG
The DNA here is from genome assembly GCF_001879085.1 of Nicotiana attenuata. Taxonomy (NCBI): domain Eukaryota; kingdom Viridiplantae; phylum Streptophyta; class Magnoliopsida; order Solanales; family Solanaceae; genus Nicotiana; species Nicotiana attenuata. The sequence goes on along the minus strand of NW_017676134.1, from coordinate 5,449 downwards.
CGGAGGTTGCTAGAGTTACTCAAAGATTATGATATTACCATTCTGTATCACCCGGGGAAGGCCAATGTAGTGGCCGATGCTTTGAGCCGAAAGGCAGTTAGTATGGGGAGCTCGGCATACATTCTAGTTGGGGAGAGGCCCTTTGCAGTTGAGGTTCAGGCTTTGGCCAATCGGATGGTGAGATTAGATATTTCGTAGCCTAGTCGGGTGTTGGCTTGTGTGGTTTCTCGGTCTTCCTTTTATGATCGCATCAGAGAGCGCCAGTATGATGATCCGCATTTTCTTGTCCTTAAGGACAGGGTTCAGCACGATGATGCCAAGGATGTGACCNATTGATGATGATGGCGTGTTGAGGATGCAGGGCCGTAATTGTGTGCCCAATGTGGATGGGGCTTCGGGGAGTTGGATAGTTGGGACGGTA
>NW_017676134.1:0-759 GCF_001879085.1 Nicotiana attenuata | reverse complement strand
TGAGATGTGCATTGACTACAGGCAATTGAACAAAGTACAGTGAAGAACAGTATTCCCTACCTCGTATTGATGATTTATTTGACCAACTTCAGGGAGCGAGGGTGTTCTCCAAGATTGACCTCCGTTCAGGCTATCACCAGTTGAAGATCAGGGATTCGGATATTATGAAGACTGCTTTCAGGACTAGATATGGGCACTATGAGTTTCTTGTTATGTCCTTTGGGCTAACCAATGCCCCGGCAGCGTTCACGCACTTGATGAACAGTGTATTTTGGCCTTATCTGGATTCGTTCGTCATTGTTTTTATGGATGATATTCTGGTGTACTCGCGTAGTCAGGAGGAGCACGCACAACATTTGCGAGTTGTATTGCAGAGATTGAGGGAGGAAAAGCTTTATGCAAAGTTCTCCAAGTGTGAGTTTTGGCTCAGCTCAGTAGCTTTCTTGGGGCACGTGGTGTCCAGCGAGGGTATTCAGGTCGACCCGAAGAAGATAGAAGCGGTTCAGAGTTGGCCTAGACCGACCTCAGCCACGGAGATTCGTAGTTTCCTTGGGTTGGCAGGTTATTTCGCCGGTTTGTTCAGGGATTTTCCTCTATTGCATTGCCCTTGACCAAGTTGACTCAGAAGGGTGCTCCATTTGTATGGTCGGAAGAGTGCGAGGAGAGCTTTTAGAAGCTCAAGACAACTTTGACCACGGCTCCGGTGTTGGTTTTGCCATCAGCTTCAGGTTCTTATACCGTATGTTGTGATGCTTCGAG
>NW_017676133.1:42473-51476 GCF_001879085.1 Nicotiana attenuata | reverse complement strand
GAAATTCCTTATAGACTAAAAGATATAAGCTTCCGAAGTCGGACCATCAAACCTGCAGATTCGCCTTTTTGCGGCCGTAAGAGGATTTCTGCGGTCCGCACATTTCCTCTGTGGTCCGCACTTATCCTCTGCGGTTCGCACTTTTCCACTGAGTTCCGCACTGGAGGCTTTGCTTCAGCACTCTAAAATGTGCCCTCCGCACCTCAACTGTTCTAGAACATCATGAGAGTGTCGAAATGCCCAAACTCGTTCAAAACTCACCCTTAAACACACCCGAGCCACTTGGGACCATGTCCGAATATATCAACAAGTCCCATAACATAAAATGGATCTAATCGAGGCCTCATATCTCGTCCAACAACATAAATTCGACGAATCGCAACCAAATTCAAGCCTAATGAGAACTAAAGAATTCAAACTTCTACATTCGATGCCGAAACCTATCCAATCACGTCCGATTGACCTCAAATTTTGCACACAAGTCACAAGTAACACCACAGACCTACTCCAACTCCCGGAACTCCAATCCGTCCCCGATATTAAAAAGTCCACTCCCGGTCAAACTTTCCAAAAATTTAATTTTCGCAATTTCAAGCAAAATTCTACTACGGACCTCCAAATCAAAATATGAACACCCTCCTAAGTCCAAAATCACCCAACAGAGCTAACACAACCATCAAATCTCCATTCCGGAGTCGTTTACACATAAGTCAACATCCGATCAACCATTTCAACTTAAGCTTCCAACTTTCAGACTAAGTGTCTCAATTCATTCCAAAATCCCTCCGGACCCGAACCGACTACCCCGATAAGTCACTTAACACCTACAAAGCAACAAATGAGCAGTAAATGGAGGAACGAGGCTATAACTTTCAAAGCGACCAGTCGGGTCGCTACACATAAGGACACCAAAAACATGTGAGATAATATATAAAAAGTTCAAGACACCGAAATATAACATGCGAATATAATATTATGACTGAAGAATATGATTACGGCTAAGGCAAAAATTTCAACATGGCAAAACTAGCCCTATCATTTCAAAGTAGACTAGGCATTATTTTTAGCAAAAATAATGGCCCCTATTGAAGATAAGATGTAGGAAGCACGAATTAGATGGTTTGGGCATGTGAGGAGGAGAAGCACAGACACTCTGGTAAGGAGGTGTGAGAGGTTGACATCAGAGGGCCTTAGGAGAGGTAGAGGTAGGCCGAAGAAGAGTTGGGTTCAGGTGATTAGGCATGACATGGCGCAGCTACAGCGGACCGAGAACATGACCCCTGATAGGAAGGTGTGGATGTTAAAGATTAGGATAGTAGGTTAGGGAGTCTAGATTATTCATACAGGTAGTGTTAGTATATACTCTAGAATTTGGTTGGTAGTAGGCTTATTTGAATACCTGTCATTTTTTTTACATTTCGATCATCTTAAAATCTTGTTGTGTATGCTGCTTTTACATTTCGGTGTTGTCCCGTCTTATTTTCTTGTTATTATTGTGGTACCTATGCTTACCTGAGCCGAGGGTCTATTGGAAACACCCTCTCTACCTCCGTAAAAGTAGGGGTAAGGTCTACGTACACACTACCCTCCCAAGATCCCACTATGCGGGATTATACTAGTATGTTGTTGTTGTTGTATAGTTATACAAGTGGAGAAAACACGATATCAAAGAAGTATGATAGAAAATTAAGGCATATAATTGCCTAATATCTACCCGGATCATGATTAACTACAATGCACGCATATACACTCATCACTTTGCATATACGTCACCCCCAACATATACAAATATCATATACAATGGGGAAACACCCTGAATCCAAGCCAAGGCAAGACACGAAACGCATTCAGGCTAGTCTTCAACATCGAATCACGTCAAAACCTCGCTCTAGCCCTCCAATCCTACAAATCCAAGCCAAACACCATCCTATAAAGTCAACCATGCTATAGGAAATTCATAAAGCTTCATTCTTTAAATAAATTCCCAAAAGTCAACCCGGGCCTATGTTCACGAAGTCTGAAACGAACACCAAAATCCGATGACCTATAACCTGCCTTATCCAAATATATAAGTCCAAATAAACCTTTAAATACCCAAAATATACCCTCTTAAGTTGTAGACAAAAACCCTAAGATTTTTTTTAAAATTCCATGATTTAAATGAAGAAATCCGTGAAGAATTAAGATATAAAGATAAATTGAAGTGAACATCATATGCCGTAACGAGTTGGCCAATCGTTTTGAGTATTTTAGCCCCATTGCCCTATTGATTGCATCCTCTATGTTATATTGGGGTTATGTGACTTGCAGGGATGATTGTTTTTGGTTTGGCGGAGTTTCAGAGTAAAATGGGACACTTAGTCCCAGAGTTTGAAATTTATGTCGAAAGAGTTGACCGTAGTTTTTTAAAGAAAATATACCACTCGGCTTGATGTCTTGTGATAAATATATATATATAAATAATAATCAAAAATAGGAATCTAGTTATTACAAGATGCGTAAAAATGCAATGACGGTAGTTTGACTTTTGTATAGATGACTCCGCAATGCAGTTTTGACTGTTCCAATAGCTTCGCATGGTGATTGTTGACTTAGGAGAATGTTCAGACATTGAATTGGAGATCTGTAGGTTCTTTTCAGGTTGAATTTGCGAAAGCTAGAAAGTTGAAGGTTTGGAATGTTACATCTCGCGTTTTCGTACGTTAAAAGTTTCATCTTCAGTTAATTGACGTTGACTCCGGGATGCGATCATCTTGACGTTAACGTATTTACACTATTTATAACAAGCGATAAATAAGTGTCATGAAGGATAAAGGGAACACGAACTAAAGAAAATGAGTTTCGTTGAAAGTGGCCAATTTGGGATAAAATACGGGTTGAGCAATAATACCCAATAATTATGAACTAGTTCCATGCAGGGTACCATATGACAACGATAGTATAATGTATAAAGTATATTAAAAATATGTAGAATTTTAAGTAATTTGTGACAATTTTTATGTTACGCGGGTAATTGGTTAATTACCGGGTAACGGGACATTACCCCGTTAACTAATAAGTGGATAAACTTTTTCATAAAATACACCCCAACGTGGCACAAAGCCACAATGACTAAGGATGACGCTTAGTCACTTATGCCATGTGGCTACTTATGGATTTAACTAAAATAAGACTTGAATTAAGCATTAGGATCAAAAGAATGAGACTTAATTATAAGTCTTATCCATGAGTCATTGTTATATCAATTCCTTGTTCAGTTCAAAAACGTTCTGTCTTGGTTCAAAAAATGTTAGAGCAGTAGCAATTCTTTCATCGATCAAAGACGTTATTTCTCAGTTCAAATACGTTAGGAGCAGGAGAAAAATTCATTTCACAAAAGCTTCCAACGAGAATTTGTTGGAACAATAGCAACGTAAAATTTTGCGGTTCTAAAAGAGTATGGTGCAATCTTCGCCAAGAATATTATACAGAGTTTTCCCTACTCCAGGTATGTTAAGGTCATCCCTTCTTTCTTTTTGGCACGATCCAAATTATACAGAAGAAACAAGTAAACGCACAATTTCCATAAATTACTCTATTCATAGAAATACTAGGGGTGTCTATATTCTTGATTCCCCATGTGAATTATTATTATCTTCTGTTCATGGGTCTCAGAATAATACGCAGTTGAAAAAAACTTATCCGGAAGGAATATTGAAATTATTACATATTTCTCATGCATTTCACTCACTTATACATGTGCATTGACCCATGACCAGATGGCGTTTTATACGCGTATATATGTAAATATATGTATATGGGATATGAGAAAAGGTTACGGCGCTATACACCTGATCAATTGGTATATGTTGATGATGTTCCCCACAGTGGCTGAGATGATATGATGGGATGCCCTCAGTGGCTTGATGATGCTGTGTACACCTATACTCATGCATGACACGTCATTCATATACACGTGCATAACATTATAAATGTTTCAGAGTTTACAAAGTTATTCTGAATTACAGATGGATTTCTTTATTCCATGTTTCATCTATTCCTTTTACGTACATATTTTCATGCATTACATACTCAGTATATTTTTCGTACTGACGCCCTATTTCACGGGGCCTGAGTTTCATGCCCGCGAGTGCAAGTAGGCAAGGTGACGGTCCCCCTTCTTAGGATCCCTGATCAGCGAGAGTTGGCGTGCTCCACTTGATCCGGAGATGCTTTTGATTTTGGNCCGATCTAATTGAGTCAGTATCAGCAGGTAAGCATATGTTCAGGTTATCAGTTCAGTTTCAGCTTTCAGTATATTGCCTTACATACTCGGTACATTATTTCGTACTGACATCCCTTTTTTGGGGGCGCTGCATTTCATGCCCGCGAGTGCAAGTAGGCAAGGTGACGGTCCCCCTTCTTAGGATCCCTGATCAGCGAGAGTTGGCGTGCTCCACTTGATCCGGAGATGCTTTTGATTTTGGTACGATATGTGTGTGTGTGTGTATATATATATATATATATATATATATATATATATGGATATAGATATAGATATATGGGTATGACGTGGCTCAGTCCCGTCTTTGTACAGTTATATTTCTTTTAGAGGTTTGTAGACAGTATGTCTAGTTGGATAGCATGTGGCCTTGCCGGCTTCCAGTTTTGAGATGTATACTTGTCTACAACAGCCTTGTCAGCTCGCCCTACATATGTTGCACGTATATGTATGTATACCCTTTTGGGCAGATTTCCTTCATGTACATTATTCTCGTAATTCAGTAGATGTTATTCAGGTTTATATCTTAGACGCATGCTTAGGGGCATTTGACAGGTCGGACTCGGACACTCATCGCGGCCCATCGGTTTGTGTCGTGACAAAAGTGGTATCAGAGCAGTTCTATCCTAGGGTTGTTTACAGACCGTGTCTAGTAGAGACTTGTTTATGGGTGTGTTGTTCACCACACTTATAGACAGGAGGTTACATGATATATAGGATGTTATCCTCTCCTTTTATCTCAGATCGTGCGATACAAGAATTCTTGTTCCTAACGATATATTATATTTTCAGCGATGCCTCCAAAGACTACGGCTGCCCAGAAGGGAAAGTCCGTGGCTGGTGAGACTACTAGTCGAGCGCCACGAGTTACCAGGGCTCGGTCAGAGTCTCGTGGTGAGGTTCCATCTCAGACTTCACACCCCCCACCTTTCCAGAAGAGCCCCGAGGGGCACCAGCTCCAGCACCTGCCCCTGCCCATTTAGTACCTCAGCCAGATACACCGGGTCAGAAGATGAGAGATGCTATCCAGCTATTAATCCAATTAGTAGCCGCACAGGCTCGGCGTCAGGAAATAGGTATTGGTCATGCAGATAGGTCCATCAGTACGATGGTTCATGACTTCATCAATTTAGACCCTCCGGTATTCACTGGGGCAGATCCGAATGAGGACCCTCAGGTATTTATTGATAGAGTGCAGAGGACGTTACGAGTAATGAAGGCCACTGCGATTGAGTCAGTTGAGCTAGCTTCGTATAGACTCCGAGATATTGCAGTTAATTGGTATGAGTTTTGGGAATTGTCCAGAGGTGAGGATGCCCCTCCAGCAGTATGGCAGGAGTTTACAAAAGCTTTTCTTCGTCATTATCTGCCACCAGAGCTTAGACGGGCCAGAGTTGATAGGTTCTTGACCTTTCGGCAGGGTAACATGAGTGTTCGGGAGTACAGTCTTCAGTTTTATTCGTTGGCTAGGTATGCACCCACTATTGTATCTAAGATGGAGGATCGGGTTCACCGGTTCGTGATGGGATTAGAGCCTCACTTGCTTAACGATTGTATATCGGTCTCACTTCAGTCAGACATGGATATTTCTCGTATTCAGGCATACGCTCAAGGATTAGAGGAGCGTAAATAGAAACAGAGGGCCGATCATGAGCATGATAGGGCCCAGAACAAGAGATCGGGTCCTTTTTGTGAGTTTCAAGGTGGTCAGAGGCAGCAGTACCCGAGGTATCCAGCCCAGCCATCGGCTAGCACACCCCCTCAGTTTGGAGGTATGAGATTTGATCGTTCCTTATATTGAGGGTCTGGTCAAAATTTTAGGGCCTCGGGTTCTCAGTATAGGGGTGAGTCAAATCAGATGAGGCCGTCCTTGCCACGACGTGCTCAATGTGGTAAGCAGCAAACCGAGCAGTGCCGTATGGGATTATGTGTTTGTTATACTGGTGGTTATCCGGGCCACGTTATGAGGGATTGTCCGATGAGAGGTGATGTAAGCATAGCTCAGCCAGCGGGATCTGTAGCTGGTTTGTCATCATCAATACGCCCACCTGGGCAAGGTCCACAAGCACTAATGAGTCGTGGTAGAGGCAGAGGCAGAGCATCTAGCTCGAGCAGTCCTCAGAATCACATTTATGCGTTGGCAGGACGACAGGACCAGGAGTCATCGCCTGATGTTGTTACAGGTATATTATCAGTCTCATCATATGATGTATATGCACTGATTGACCCGGGTTGCACCTTATCATATGTTACTCCGTTAGTTGCTAGTAAGTTTGAAATAAAACCTGAATTGGTTAAACCTTTTGAGGTGTCTACACCTGTTGGGGACGCAGTGATAGCTAAGCGAGTATATAGGGGTTGCATAATAGTAGTTCATAGTCGACCTACCGTAGCGGAACTAATCGAGTTGGATATGGTAGAATTTGATGTTATAATGGGTATGGATTGGTTGGCTTCTTCTCATGCCAATGTCGATTGTAGATCAAAGATAGTCCGATTTCAATTTCCAGGGGAGCCTATTTTGGAGTGGAAAGGTAATACGGCATCGCTGAGAGGTAGATTTATTTCCTATCTCAAGCGAGAAAAATGATTAGAAAGGGTTTATTTATCACTTAGTTCGGGTTCAGGATGTGGAAGTAGAGTCACCAACCATTCAGTCCATCCCAGTAGTTAATGAGTTCCCCGATGTTTTTCCAGATGAGCTTCTGGGTCTCCCGCCAGAGCGAGAAATTGAGTTTGCTATTGACCTACTACCAGATACTCACCCAATATCTATTCCTTCTTATGGAATGGCCCCCGCAGAGCTGAAAGAGTTGAAAGAACAACTAAAAGGACTTGCTTGAAAAAGGCTTTATCAGACCTAGCACATCACCATAGGGAGCACCTATGTTATTTGTGAGGAAGAAAGATGGTTCCTTACAGATGTGGATTGATTATAGACAGTTGAATAAGGTGACGATCAAGAATAAGTACCCGCTCCTGAGGATTGACGATTTATTTGATCAGTTGTAAGGTGCCAAGTGTTTTTCAAAAATAGACTTGAAGTCCGGGTACCATCAGGTAAGGGTTAAGGAGGAAGATATTCTAAAGACAGCATTTAGAACCAGATACGGGCACTTCGAATTTCGTGTTATGTCGTTCGATTTGACCAATGCCCCAGCAGTATTCATGGATTTAAGGAACCGTGTGTTCAGGCCCATTTTAGATCTGTTTGTAATTGTATTTATCGACGATATATTGGAGTATTCTCGTTCAGAGGTTGAGCATGTTGATCATCTGCGTACTATGCTTAGAGTTCTACAAGAAGGGAAGTTGTATGCAAAATTTTCTAAATGTGAATTCTGATTGAACTCTGTAGCTTTCCTTAGGCATATCATTTCGGATGAAGGCATCCGAGTGGATACACAAAAGATTGAGGCAGTAAAGACTTGGCCTAGACCCACAACACCGACGGAGGTTCGTAGCTTTCTTGGTTTGGCAGGTTATTACATGAGATTTGTAGAGGGATTTTCTTCCCTTTCAGCACCTTTGACGAAGTTGACTCAGAAGGGAGCAAAGTTTCAATGGACTGACGCTTGCGAACGGAGTTTCCAGGCCTTAAAGGACAGATTAACTTCAGCACCGGTTCTAACGCTCCCAGAAGGGATTGATGGTTATGTGATCTATTGTGACGCTTCAGGCATTGGATTGGGTTGTGTGTTGATGCTACATGGTAAGGTTGTAGCCTATGCTTCTAGACAACTAAGAAAGGAAGAGAAGAACTACCCGACCCACGATTTAGAGTTAGCCGCGGTGATTCATGCACTAAAGACGTGGAGGCACTACTCGTATGGCATTCATGTTGATATCTATACGGATCATAAGAGCCTCCAGTACATCTTTAACCAAAAGGAATTGAATCTACATCAAAGGAGATGGTTGGAGATACTTAAAGACTATGACGTTGATATTTTATACCATCCGGGGAAGGCGAACGTAGTAGCCGATGCCCTCAGCCGTAGATTTGTGGGTAGCCTATCGTATTTACAGCCAGAAAAGAGGGGAATAGCCCATGAGGTTCATCAGCTAGCTAGTCTTGGAGTTCGGTTACTGGATTCAGGTGATATTGGAATTACTATTCAAGATACGACAACATCCTCTTTTGTAACTGAAGTAAAAGAACGCCAGTACGAGGATCCTATGTTAGTTCATTATTGGGATACCCCTTCAGATGGAGAAGACACCGTTTGAAATTACAGAAGATAGGGTCCTCAGATATCAAGGACGATTATGTGTCCCTAATGTTGCAGGGCTACATCGGCAGTTTATGGGAGGAACTTACTATTATCTTTGTTCTATCCATCCAGGAGCGACAAAGATGTATAATGATATCAAGGAAGTGTATTGGTGGGACGGAATGAAAAAGGACATAGCGGAGTTTATTGCTCAGTGTCCTAACTGTCAGCAGGTTAAGATTGAGCATCAGAAACCCGGTGGGTTATTACAGGCTATGGAGATTCCCACTTGTAAATAGGAAGTAATCAATATGGATTTCATCGTAGGCTTACCTCGTACCCAGCGTAAGTTTGATTCGATAAGGGTGATTGTTGATAGTCTTACAAAGTTAGCCCATTTTCTGTCCGTTAGAACTACAAATTCCTCAGAGGATTATGCAGGGCTTTATATTAAGGAGATAGTACGACTGCATGGTGTCCCTGTATCTATTATCTCGGATAGAGGAGCTCAATTTACAGCTAACTTCT
>NW_017676133.1:35532-42448 GCF_001879085.1 Nicotiana attenuata | reverse complement strand
GTTACTCCGTTAGTTGCTAGTAAGTTTGAAATAAAACCTTGAATTTGGTTAAACCTTTTGATCGGTGTCTACCACCTGTTGGGGACTCAGTGATAAAGCCTAAGCGAGTATATAGGGGTTGCATTAATAGTAAGTTCATAGTCGACCTACCGTAGCGGAACTAATCGAGTTGGGATATTGTGAATTTTGAGTTATAATGTGTGTATGATTGGTTGGGCTTCTTCTCATGCCAATTGTCGATTGTAATCAAAGATAGTACGATTTCAATTTCCAGGGGGAAACCTATTTTGAGTTGGAGGTAATCGAACGTCGCGAGAGGTAGATTATTTCCTATCTCAGGCGAGAAAATGATTAGAAAGGGGTTTGTATTTATCACTTAGTTTCGCCGGGTTCAGGATGTTGGAAAGTAGAGTCACCAACCATTCAGTCCATCCCAGTGGTTAATGAGTTCCCCGATGTTTTTCCAGATTGAGCTTCTGGGTTCTCCCGCCAGACGAGAAAATTGAGTTTGCTATTGGACCTTTAACTACCAGATACTCACCCAATATCTTATTCCTTCTTATTGGAATGGCCCCCGCCAGAGCTGAAAGACGTTGAAAGAACAACTAAAAGACCTTGCTTGAAAAAGGCTTTATCAGACCCTAACACATCACCATTAGGGCGCACCTATGTTATTTGTGAGGGAAGAAAGATTGGTTCCTTACAGATGTGGATTGATTATAGACAGTGAATAAGGTGACGACAAGAATAAGTACCCGCTCCTTGAGGATTTGACGATTTATTTGATTCAGTATGTAGGTGCCAAGTGTTTTTTCAAAAATAGGATTTGAGGTTCCGGGGTACCATTCAGGTAAGGGTAAGGAGAAGATATTCTGAAGAAGCATTTAGAACCAGATACGGGCACTTCGAATTTCGTTGTTATGTCGTTCGGTTCGACCAATATGCCCCAAGCAGTATTCATGATTTGATACCGTGTGTTCAGCCCATTTAAGATATGTGTTGTAATTGTGATTTATCGACGGATATATTTGAGTATTCTCGTTCAGAGGTTGAGCATGTGGATTCATCTGCGTACTGTGCTTTAGAGTTCTACAAGAAGGGAAGTTGTATGCAAAATTTTCTAAATGGTGAATTCTGATTGAAACTCTGTAGCTTTCTTAGGCATATCATTCGGATGAAGGCATCCGAGTGGAATTACACAAAAGATTGAGGCAGTAAAGACTTGGCCTAGACCCACAACACGACGGAAGGTTCGTAGCTTTCTTGGTTTGGCAGGGTTATTACATGAGATTTTAGGAGTGGATTTTCTTCCCTTTCAGCACCTTTGACGATGATTGACTCAGAAAGGGAGCAAAGTTTCAATGGACTGACGCTTGCGAACGGAGTTTCCGGGCTTGATTGCTGCATGGTAAGGTTGTAGCCTATGCTTCTAGGACAAACTAAAGGAAAGGAAAGAAAGAACTACCCGCTACCCACGATTTAGAGTTAGGGCCGCTGGTGATTCATTGCATAAAGACGTGGAGGCACTACTCGTATGCATTCATGTTGATTATCTATACAGATTCATAAGAGCCTCCAGTACATCTTTAACCAAAAAGGAATTAATCTACATCAAAGGAATTGGTTTTGGAGATACTTAAAAGACCTATGACGTTGATTTTATACCATCCGGAAGGCGAACGTTTTTAAGTAGCGACTGCCCTCAGCCGTAGATTTGTGCCGGTAACCTGTCGTAATTTACAGCCAGGAAAAAGAGGAGAATAGCCCATTTGAGGGTTCATCCCGCTAGCTAGTTTGGAGTTCGGTTACTGGATCAGGTGATATTGGGAATTACTATTCAAGATACGACAACATCCTCTTTTGTAATGAAGTAAAAGAACGCCAGTACGAGGATCCTTATGTTAGTTCATTATGGTGATACCACCCTTCAGATGAGAAGACACCGTTTGAAATTACAGAAAGATAGGTCCCTCAAAAGATTATCAAAGGACGATTATGTGTCCCTAATGTTTGCAGGGCTACATAGGCAGTTTATGGGAGGAACTTCAACTATATCTTTGTTCTATCATCGAGGAGCGAAAAAGATGATATGTTATCAAGGAAGGTAATTGGTGGACGGGAATGAAAAAGGACCATGCGGATATGCTCAGTGCCCATAACTGTCAGCAGTAAGATTGAGCATCAAGAAACCCGCGTGGTTATTACAGGCTATGGAGATTCCCGTAAATGGAAGTAATCAATTATGGATTTCATCGTAGGCTTACCTCGTCCCAGCGTAAGTTTGATTTCGATAAAAGGGTGATTTGTGATAGTCTTACAAAGTTAGCCCATTTTCGTCCGTTTAGAACTACAAAATTCCTCAGAGATTATGCAGGGCTTACATTAAGGGAGATAGTCGACTGCATTGGTCCCTGTATCTTTATCTCGGATAGAGAAGCTCAATTGACACTAATTTCTGCGAGGTCCTTCCGAAAGGATTGGGACTCAAGTAAGTCTTATTAGTACAACATTTCATCCAGACAGACGGACAAGTATGAGCGTACTATCAGACACTAGAGAGGATATGTTACAACTTGTGTAATAAGACTTCGAAAGGTAAGTTGGGATGTATCATCTGCGACGCTATTGATTCGCATTATAATAATATTAATACATTCCAGGTATTTCAAGACTGGGATGCTCTTTACACGACGGAAGTGTAAGTTCGTCCTAAATAGGGTGAGTTTATATTGATAGAATCTGGAATCGCACAGGGCCAGACCTGGGTTTGAGGCAAGCCATAGAATAAGTAAAGCTTAGCCAGGGATCGACAATTGACAGCTCAGAGTCAGTCAGAAGTCATAATTCTGACAATCGCGGGCGACAAGCAATTTAGATTTCAAGGTTTGATCGAATGGGTATTGCTTAAAGGTTTCACCTATGGAAGGGTGTGATGAGGTTTGGCAAGAAAGGTAACTTACAGAGGTGGGCACGCTGACGGGTGAGTAGTAATATTTGGCCTTAATAGGATTCATTCTTGGATGAGTGGGCACAGTACGGCGTATGGTTAGAATGAGTCTGAACCTGCTCGGAAATTGGAAGTCTGTCTCCCGATGCCGCGTATTTTCACGTATGCTATGATTACGGAAGTCATTGGCGATCCTACCCGGAGTGCGTGGCCACGGATGACGATAGATTGTAGAAACTTGGTCATACGATGAAATTCCGGTTTGCCATCCTAGACCAAACAAATCCGCAAGCTACGGAAATAGAAGGTAGCTTCCGTAAAAGTACTTTGGAGAAACAACAATGTGAAAGAAATGTCTTTGGGAGGCCGAGAAGACATGAAGTCTAGATATCCTTCCTTATTTCCTCCTCCGGGAGAAAGGTCTGACTGGACATCGCAACCACAATGTACGTGTATAAATTCTTGTGTTGGTTATTGGCATTGGATCGTGTAGAGGCCATTATCGTTATCATATGGTCAATGGTCCTATGTGCATTAAATTATTGAGTTTCTACAGGGAAAGAGTAGGTATATCATTGTTACGAAGGCGACCCTGCCCAAAAGTTATATAAACCCGGGGAGCTTAAACATTCGAGGACGAATGTTTCCTGGGGGGAAGGATGTTACATCTCGGTTTTCGTACGTTAAATGTTTTGTCTTCAGTTAATTGACGTAGACTCGGGATGAGATCATCTATTGAACCTAAAACATATTTACGCTATTATAACAAGCGATAAATAAGTGTCATGAAGGATAAAGGGTACACGAATTAAAGAAAACGAGTTTGTATTGAAAGTTGCCAATTTGGAGTAAAAATACGGATCGAACGCGAAACGATGATACCTGATTAATTATGAACTTAGATCATGCAAGGTACCATATGACCACGATAGTATAATGTATAAAGTATATATAAAGTATATTAAAAATAAGTAGAATTTTAAGCAATTTGTGGCAATTTTTAAATTATTCGGATAATTGGTTAATTACCGGGTAACAGGACATTACCCAGTTACCTAATAAGTAGATAATTTTTTTTATAAAATACACCCCAACGTGGCACAAAGCCACAATGACTAAGGATGACTCTTAGTCACCTATGCCATGTGGCTACTTATGGATTTAACTAAAATAAGACTTGAATATAAGTCTTATCTTAAAATGTCCATTAGGATAAAAAAATGAGACTTAATTATAAGTCTTATCCACGAGTCATTGTTATATCAATTCCTTGTTAAGTTCAAAAACGTTCTGTCTTGGTTCAAAAAACGTTAGAGCAGAAGCAATTCTTTCATAGATCAAAGACGTTATTTCTCAGTTCAAATAGGTTAGGAGCAGGAGCAAAATTCGTTACACAAAAGCTTCCAACGAGAATTTGTTGGAACAATAGCAACGTAAAATTTTGCGGTTCTAAAAGAGTACAGTGCAATCTTCGCCAAGAATATTATACAAAGTTTTCCCTACTCCGGGTATATTAAGGCCATCCCTTCTTTCTTTTTGGCATGATCCAAATTATACAGAAGAAACGAGTAAACGCACAGTTTCCGTAAATTACTCTATTCGTAGAAATACTAGAGGTGTCTATATTCTTGATTCCCCATGTGAATTATTATTATCTTCTGTTCATGGGTCTCAAAATTATACGCAATTGAGAAAAACTTATCTGGAAGGAATATTGAGATTATTGCATATTTCTCATGCATTTCACTCATTTATACATGTGCATTGACCTATGACCAGATGGCGTTATATACGCGTATATATGTAAATATATGTATATGGGATATCGGAAAAGGTTACGGCGTTATATACGCACCACCACCTGATCCGTTGGTATATGTTGAGGATGTTCCCCACAATGGCGGAGATGATATGATGGGATGCCCTCAGTGGCTTGATGATGTTGTGTACACCTATACTCATGCATGACACTACATTCATAAGCACGTGTATAACATTATAAATGTTTTAGAGTTTACAAAGTTATTCAGATTTACAGATGGATTTCTTTATTCCATGTTTCATCTATGCCTTTTACGTACAGATTTTCATGTCTTACATACTCAATACACGAGGCCTGCGTTTATGCCCGCAGGTGCAGGTAGGCAAGCTGACAGTCCCCCTTCTTAGGATCCCTGGTCAGCGAGAGTTGGCGTGCTCCACTTGATCCGGAGCTGCTTTTAATTTTGGTATGATATATATATATATATATATATATATATATATATATATATATATATATATATATATATGTGTGTATGATGTGGCTCAATCCCGTCTTTGTACAGTTATATTCCTATTAGAAGTTTGTAGATAGTATGTCTAGTTGGATAGTATGTTGCATTGCTGGCTTCAAGTTTTGAGATGTATAGTTTTCTATTGCAGCCTTGTCGGCTCGCCCTACGTATGTTGCACGTATATGTACATATGCCCTTTTGGGCAGATTTCCTTCATGTATATTATTCTCGTAATTCAGCAGATGTTATTCAGGTTTATATCTTAGACGCATACTTAGGGGTGTTTGACAGGTACGACTCGGGCACTCGTCGCGGCCCATCGGTTTGGGTCGTGACATGGAAGGTCGAGAAGTTTGACCTGGAGTTGACTTTATTTTTACTGAGGTCATATCCCGATTTCGAGAGATGCAATAGGTCTGTCGTGTCATTTATCACTTATGTGCAAAAATTGAGGTCAATCGTACTTGTTTTGGAATGAATCGGCGTTAGTATTGGGAGTCAGATGTTCGTTGTTTCAATAGTCTTGAATTAGGTTGTGATTCATAGAATCGATGTTGTTTGATGAGAGTTATTGCCCCGAGTAGGTCCGTTATGTATTTTGGAACTTGTTGGTATATTCGGGCGGGGCCCGGGTGTGATTCGGATTGAATTCGGACCAGATTAGACTTGGTTGATTCTTGAACCACTGCTGAGTCTGGTGCAATTCCACCTTCGCACTTTGGATCGCAGGTGCGGCACAGCAGAAGCGGCCCTTGAGCCACATAAGCTAGCATTGGGCTGGCCAGCTAGGGCCACAAGTGTGGTTGGCTTTGCGCAGATGCGCTGTCACGACCCAAATCGATGGGCTGTGACGAGCACCCGGTGCCTTACTCAACCGAGTACCAATGTGACGTATCATTCTCATTACATCAACATGGGTAAATGGGCCAGAAGGGCCGTATGAGGTAACAAGAATATAGCATGAGGGAACGCTTGACATATAATGACTCAACTTGATATACTGACTTATACATATGACGTACGGGCCTATAGGACCAAAATAATCACTCGTACACTGAACATAGGCCGCCAAGGCCAGACAATCTTTCATATACATGACATATGTCTACAAGTCTCTAAGAGTACATAAACGCCATAAGGCCGGGACAGCGCCCCGACATACCAATCAATACATGTCTAAATCATCTAACCAAATAAGCAACTCCGGAGCAAATGGAGCGCACCAACATCTTCCACTGAGCTGATAACCTACTTGGAGGACTCTCAACCTGTCTATCGGGACCTGCGGGCATGAAATACAGCATCCCCAGGCAAAAGGGACGTCAGTACAAATAATGTACCGAGTACGTAAGGAATGAAAATATGTAAATAATTGACATGAGAAGTAAAAGACTCAACATGTATATCTGAATAGCTTTGTGAATCATTTAATATTATAATGTCATGCATATGTGTATAAATGTCATACCATGAATGGGTATATGCGTTCGTAACATCATCAAGCCTCCGAGGGCATCCCATCATATATGGTGCTGCATATATAACTCCGTAACCTTTTTCCCATATCCCATATATGTATAATATACATATATACACATATATAACGCCATCTGGTCATGGGTCAATGTACATATATAATTGAATGCAATGCATGAGTAGTACGTGAATAAAACTCTCCTGGAAAATGTCAATA
>NW_017676133.1:0-35500 GCF_001879085.1 Nicotiana attenuata | reverse complement strand
TGAGGTCTGCTACCAAACTCCAGGTTACTCTCGTTGCCTATCCTATATACATAAAGCTAAGTCTTTTAATGCTTCATCATTATTGATCATCTTATCAATGATGGCCTTATCTCATTTCATACCTTGTGACTTTTGTCCATCCATTGTTGATTCACCTAAATATTGACCTATAATATACCACTGATAACTTGAAACTTTTTACGTAATACCTTGCCACTATGGCTTACGTGCATCGAGGAATATTTGAAGTGTTTTTTCTGATCCACTTAGCGGCGATACTTTACTTCAATAACCGTATTTTATAGCATCCCAATGTGATTCACTAATGTGGGTATTTAATCCCGTACAATTCATGAAATCCTCTTCAAATCATTACTCAATCGAAGGCCCAATCGTCATCCTTTATCTATCACAATTACACCCTCATTGTACTATCAGGGCAGCATTCCATCTCTTTTAAATACCATTAGTCTTAGACTTATTTGAGTTCAATCACGCTATACTGAGCTTTGTACAATTAAGAGAAACCATAAGCTCTCTTGTTTTCATGGGCTTAATCCTAAGGACCTTATCCATTCTCATTATCTTTTCACTCGCCCTTTCTTATCCTTAGTCCTGTCTTCCTAAAACCTTATCGCTTTACAATACTTTAGCTTGCGACCTAAACATATTCAATTATACTACTCGCAACCTTCCTTCAACTTGCTTGCACCACAGGTTTCCTTATGTGATTTTGGAACATCAAGCGAGAAAACACTTCATCTCTAACTCCTCTTTACTCTCTTAACTAGACCTCTCGGTACCTAGAAACCATAGGCTGGAAGATATACCACTTACGACACCGGTATCATTCCTGGATATTGAATCCCCGCACTTGTAGTATCCGAATTAAGGACTATTCACAACCTTCTGCATTTCAGTATCTCGTATGTTGTCCACCTTTACTTACTATCTTAATATATTGCCTCACGTTCTTCTGTCTCTTTCATAACCTTCCTTCCACATAGGTATAATTCACATCCACAATTTCAATCTCTATTATAATAATTGCACCTCTGGTGCATACACAAACCGGTGGGAGCTTCATACTGATTTCTTATGAGGCTGGTACTTCTTCTAACTGGCTTTATCGTAGAGCCATTATAGAATATGGCTACTATACTATCTCTCTTGTACCTGTGATATCTAAGAGTTATCCTGCAATGTTCTCAATCGCGAGGTCTATAATTTTCTTGGTCCAATAATTAGATTTCTAATTTACTTCGTTGATGTAACTCTTTAGTTTCCTCTTTCTTGTGATCACCCTTTATATAAGCTTAAGCTATCTCCCGATCTGCGGCTTAATTCTTTCTTTTAACTTATACCGGAATCTTCTACGGCTGTATGATTGCCAACGTATGCTGCATGGATAATACTCCAAAATCTTAAGTGCGTTCATAACGTAATTAACTCTGGATCATTAATCGAATAATTCTTTTTCGTCCATTCTCAGCTTTCTTTAAACGTAAGCCATTATTTTTCTCGGTCTTTCTGCCTTGTTGTTGCGTGCATAGTTAGCTTATCTGGAAGGAATATTGAGATTATTGCATATTTCTCATGCATTTCACTCATTTATACATGTGCATTGACCCATGACCAGATGACGTTATATACGCGTATATATGTAAATATATGTATATGGGATATGGGAAAAGGTTACGGCGTTATATACGCACCACCACCTGATCCGTTGTTATATGTTGATGATGTTGCCCACAATGGCCGAGATGATATGATGGGATGCCCTCATTGGCTTGATGATGTTGTGTACACCTATACTCATGCATGACACTACATTCATATGCACGTGTATAACATTATAAATGTTATAGAGTTTACAAAGTTATTCAGATTAACAGATGGATTTCTTTATTCCATGTTTCATCTATGCCTTATACGTACAGATTTTCATGCCTTACATACTCAGTACATTTTTCGTACTGACGGCCTATTTCACGAGGCCAGCGTTTATGCCCGCAGGTGCAGGTAGGCAAGCTGACGGTCCCCCTTCTTAGGATCCCTGATCAGCGAGAGTTGGCATGCTCCACTTGATCCGGAGTTGCTTTTAATTTTGGTACGATATGTTTATATATATATATATGGGTATGACGTGGCTCAATCCCGTCTTTGTACAATTATACTTCTATTAGAGGTCTGTAGATAGTATGTCTAGTTGGATAGTATGTGGCCTTGCCGGCTTCAAGTTTTGAGATGTATAGTTGTCTATTGCAGCCTTGTCGGCTCACCCTACGTATGTTGCACGTATATGTATGTATGCCCTTTTGGGCAGATTTCCTTCATGTATATTATTCTTGTAATTCAGCAGATGTTATTCAAGTTTATATCTTAGACGCATGCTTAGGGGTGTTTGACAGGTAGGACTCGGGCACTCGTCGCGGCCCATCGGTTTGGGTCGTGACATGGAAGGTCGAGAAGTTTGATCGGGAGTTAACTTTATTTTTACTGAGGTCATATCCCGATTCCGAGAGATGCAATAGGTCTGTCGTGTCATTTATCACTTATGTGCAAAAATTGAGGTCAATCGAACTTGTTTTGGAATGAATCAGTATTAGTATTGGAAGTCAGATGTTCATTGTTTCAATAGTCTGGAATTAGGTTGTGATTCATAGAATCGATGTTTTTTGGTGAGAGTTTTTGCCCCGAGTAGGTCCGTTATGTATTTTGGAACTTGTTGGTATATTCGGGGCGGGGCCCGGGTGTGATTCGGATTGAATTTGGACCAGATTAGACTTGGTTGATTCTTAAAACTGCTGAGTCTGGTGCAATTCCACCTTCGCACTTTGGGTCGCATGTGCGGCACAGCAGAAGCGGCCCTTGAGCCACATAAGCTAGCGTTGGGCTGGCCAGCAAGGGCCACAAGTGCGGTTGGCTTTGCGCAGAAGCGCAAGCGCAGATTCGCTGTCACGACCCAAATCGATGGGCTGTGACGAGCACCCGGTGCCTTACTCAACCGAGTACCAACATGACGTATCATTCTAATTACATCAACATGGGTAAATGGGCCAGAAGGTTCGTATGAGGTAACAAGAATATAGCATGAGGGAACACTTGACATATAATGACCCAACCTGATATACTGACTTATACATATGACGTACGGGCCTATAAGACCAAAATGATCACTCGTACACTGAACATAGGCCGACAAGGCCATACAATCTTTCATATACATGACATATGCCTACAAGTCTCTAAGAGTACATAAACGCCACAAGGCCGGGACAGGGCCCCGACATACCAATCAATACATGTCTAAAACATACTAACCAAATAAGCAACTCCGGAGCAAATGGAGCGCACCAACATCTTCCACTGAGCTGGTAACCTACTTGGAGGACTCTCAACCTGTCTATCAGGACCTGCGGGCATGAAACGCAGCATCCCCAGGCAAAAGGGACGTCAGTACAAATAATGTACCGAGTACGTAAGGAATAAAAATATGTAAACAATTGACATGAGAAGTAAAAGACTCAAAATGTATATCTGAATAGCTTTGTGAATCATTTAATATTATAATGTCATGCATATGTGTATAAATGTAATACCATGAATGGGTATTTGCGTTCGTAACATCATCAAGCCTCCGAGGGCATCCCATAATATCATCTTGGCCACTGTGGGCAAATCATCAACGTATACCAGCTGATCAGGTGGTGGTGCATATATAACGCCGTAAACTTTTTCCATATCCCATATACATATAATATACATATATACACGTATATAACGCCATCTGGTCATGGGTCAATGTACATGTATAATTGAATGCAATGCATGAGTAGTACGTGAATAAAATCTCTTGGAATATCATAAGACCATTATACCTCTTATTAATATCATGAAATAACTTTATCAGCTTATGTATTTTCTGAGACCCATGAAGAGATGATGGAATAATATGACACATGGGGAATCAAGAACATAGGCATCTCTAGTATTTCTATGAATAGAGTCATTTATTGAAGTTGTGCATTTACTCGTTTCGTTTGTATCGCATGGAACATGCTGAAAAGAAATAAGGGATAGCGTTAATATACCTGAATCGATTCTCTTGACAATCCTTTTAACACACACAAATCGCGACGAAATATGTAACGACGAGATTGAAATAGGGAACAACCAAATTCAATTACAACAATAGCACAAACCAGATGCCTACCAAGTGCTCTATCGTGTGTAATTTGGTATTGTAGTAGGAAGATGTTATGTGTTCTTTTGATATATTCTAATGTGTCTTTGTAATGGAAAGAGCACTATATTTGGATCACTTGAAAATCTAAAAGACAAAATGAAGCAAAATAGTCATAATTTTGAAGTATGTTGCAACACGTATTGAAGAAATGTGTTTGAATAGGTGTGGACCCACTTCATGTGGTGGCTTAGCCACATAACACTAATTTCCCACCTTTCAATTTGAGTTAAGAGTCATCAGTTTGAAGGGTGGGCTGCCACGTTGGGAAATTTTAACCTTTATCCAATAATTTAGATAGTATCCCATTACCTAATAATTAACAAATTACCCACACAATATAGAATTATCTCAAGTTACATAAAATACTACTCACCTTTAACACATCTTATACAACTTACTATCATGGCCATGTGGGACCTTGTATGGTATTAATCCATAAATATCGGGTATTTTAGCTCGGGTCGTATTTTATCCCAAAATGTCAAATTTCGACAAAAATTATTTTCTTCGATTTGCTTACCCTCACACCTTCATGAATTTACTCATCACTTGTTTCAATTAGCATAATGCTTATAATCTTAAAATAATCTCATTCCCAAACTTACGACGAAACTTTAACGTACGAAAAATGCGGGATGTAATTTCTTATTTCCGAGCTTTCATTAATTTACTTATAGCGTACTTTTACGTACGAAAACATGGGGTGTAACATCATTCCCCCCTTTGGAACATTCGTCCTCAAATGTTGACTGGTACACTTATCATTCTCTTAACCCATAGCTCTAGCAAATAATTTAATACTCTTCTTGCCATTTAGGCAACTATTCTTTGAATAAATCTAAAGGCCAAGGCATTCCCCCCTTTAGGCCTCTTTCTCACACCACGATCTGTGATCGAAATCCTTCTAATCTCGTAACTCTTCCTACCTTCTGTCATACAGCCTGTACGACTTTTTCCTTGTATGTGCACCTATGCGACTCTTCTCTCCTTTTTCCTTCAGTTTTTAGCCAATCTCTAGGCTTCACTTTGTGAACATATATAAAAATTATGCCAAGTTGTTCCTCTGGGCGTCATTAGATTTACTTCATCTAAGTAGGTCATACTATACCATAATTCTTACTCCGATTTATCGTAATGAGGTCTGCTACCAAACTCCAGGTTACTCTCGTTGCCTATCCTATATACATAAAGCTAAGTCTTTTAATGCTTCATCATTATTGATCATCTTATCAATGATGGCCTTATCTCATTTCATACCTTGTGACTTTTGTCCATCCATTGTTGATTCACCTCAATATTGACCTATAATATACCACTGATAATTTGAAACTTTTTACGTAATACCTTGCCACTATGGCTTACGTGCATCGAGGAATATTTGAAGTGTTTTTTCTAATCCACTTAGCGGCGATACTTTACTTCAATAACCGTATTTTATAGCATCCCAATGTGATTCACTAATGTGGTATTTAACTCCGTACAATTCATGANCAAACGTCATCCTTTATCTATCACAATTACACCCTCATTGTACTATCAGGGCAGCATTCCATCTCTTCTAAATGCCATTAGTCTTAGACTCATTTGAGTTCAATCACGCTATACTGAGCTTTGTATAATTAAGAGAAACCATCAGCTCTCATGTTTTCATGGGCTTAATCCTAAGGACTTTATCCATTCTCATTATCTTCTCACTCGCCCTTTCTTATCCTTAGCCCTGTCTTCCTAAAACCTTATCGCTTTACCATACTTTAGCTTGCGACCTAATCACATTCAATTATACTACTCGCAACCTTCCTTCAACTTGCTTGCACCACAGGTTTTCTTATGTGATTTTGGAACATCAACCGAGAAAACACATCATCTCTAACTCCTCTTTACTCTCTTAACTAGACCTCTCGGTACCTAGAAACCATAGGCTGGAAGATATACCACTTACGACACCGGTATCATTCCTGGATATTGAATCCCCGCACTTGTAGTATCCGAATTAAGGACTATTCACAACCTTCTGCATTTGAGTATCTCGTATGTTGTCCACCTTTACTTACTATCTTAATATATTGCCTCACATTCTTCTGTCTCTTTCACTACCTTCCTTCCACATAGGTATAGTTCACATCCACAGTTTCAATCTCTATTATAATAATTGCACCTCTGGTGCGTACACAAACCGGTGGGAGCTTCATACTGACTTCTTATGAGGCTGGTACTTCTTCTAACTGGCTTTATCGTAGAGCCATTATAGAATATGGCTACTGTACTATCTCTCTTGTACCTGTGATATCTAAGAGTTATCCTGCAATGTTCTCAATCGCGAGGTCTATAAGTTTCTTGGTCCAATAATTAGATTTCTGATTTACTTCGTTGATGTAACTCTTTAGTTTCCTCCTTCTTGTGATCAGCCTTTATGTAAGCTTAAGCTATCTCCCGATCTGCAGCTTAATTCTTTCTTTTAACTTATACCACAATCTTCTACGGCTGCATGATTGCCAACGTATGCTGCATGGATAATACTCCGAAATCTTAAGTGCGTTCATAACGTAATTAACTCTGGATCATTAATCAAGTAATTCGTTTTCGTCCATTCTCAGCTTTCTTTAAACGTAAGCCATTATTTTTCCCGATCTTTCTGCCCCGTTGTTGCGTCCATTCTTAGCTTATCTTAGTACCCACGCAAGCCGGAGTATTCATGCTACTCATATGTTCTCGAATATTACTTTTGATTTTACTTCCTGTTCATTAGCCACGGTAGGTGCCACTTTCTTGTGGAGTGCATACCATGTTGTAGTGAGACAGTTTTTACATGACCATATCTCCTTCGAGTTACATGTTTAGGTTGAATCCTTTTTCTTTATTTCCTCAGCTAGTCTTTCATTGTAGTACTTAGGGAGGAACTTCTGAATCTTGTAAAGCTGTGAGATTATTACATTGTATAATCATCTGAATTTTGATGTTCTTCCTCGCCTATAATTATCCGTAGTTACTTATCTTCACACCCTTGTGCTTGTAGGGTTGCTTCTGAACTGAAATTTTAAATGTCTTCCTAGTGCACTCCCTTTTATTTCCATAACGCTCGTACGATACCTTTAAGTACCCCAAGTGCTATCTGAATATTTCTCAAGGGTCACGATGTCACATCTGCGAGACTTAATTCACCATGTTGGGGTTTACTATGTTTATCTTGCACGATCTGCTGATTTGTCAGTAACCTTATGTCTATCCATAACTAGGCTCTTCCTGAATCAACTACTCGCTACTCGTTGGCACATTCTCGTATCAATATTCCACGTAATCGTTCTTGGGTTATCTCCTTTGTCTTAACTTACGTTTTGGACTGGCTCCTTATCTATCAATAACATCCCGGGCAGGAACCCTTACTTCCTTTCCTTGATTCCACATTTGCATAATATTCTTGAATCATAACATATCTTTAGGATTTAAATATGTCCAATCTCATCCCTTTCTCATTTTTATTGCATTATTCCTTTGTCGTTCCGTAATTACTAGAACCACTTAATTCCGACTTAATTCTACATCACTCCATATTCCCTCATTTAAGGTTGTACTAAGAGCTGGAGCCACGATGATCTACCTTTAGATGTTTTATCTTTTCATCTTTGGCATCTTTTTACATAATCGATGACCTTTACTCGCCTTACAATAATCCTTCTGTACCAAGGATAATAAAATTCCTTACTCGCGAGGCTAACACTTAGTATAACTGACACATACAGTTCCTTAAGCTTAATTTTGCTCACATTGCTTACTTTAGGGAAGCATTTTCTTGAATGATCATTCTCTAAATTTCTCATGAATCTTCTTCTGTTATCCATTCTTATTATCGCCGAAACGAAATCTGAAATTCTCAAGATACCTACTATTATCAAATCACTTAGTTCCTAATTCATGTTTAGTACATCTTGTTCACTAGCCCATACTGATTTTCATTACTTTGGGGTTTAACTTTTCCTTCTTGTAGTCACACTGGAGTCACGAACTTATTTCTCGAAATGAGGATATGACTTTATGGCCTATACTCTTTTGTTGTCTCAAGGCCTATCATCTCTCATATTTTCCATCCCTTGACTATAGACACCATAATACTGTCATTTTTTTTATCTACCGTTGTCATCCATGTATCACATCATACACATAATGCTTCATTATCCCTCTTCTTATTTCCATGCTAGCATTTCTGTCTATCACTTTATTCTGAAAATTTTAACAAGACGTTCTTTTGTTTTTTTAGCTCCCCTTGCTCCATCCACTAGCTCTTCGGGTTGCCTAACCTTCACCCTCTACAAGGGAGGAGAGCCACACTTAAGGTAAATATTTATCCCTTCTAGGATTCCACTACATATCTTCTGAAATTTCTGATCATTCTAGTATTCATATCTAGCTATATCATTCTAGAGTGCACCATCTGGGTGTATCACAAGAAGATCTATTAACACATTTGCACTATCCTTCAGAAATGTCAACTAACGCTAACAATCCATCCACCATTTTGGGTTACTCTAACCCCAGCCGGATCCTGATATCCCGTCTTTCTCATAGACAACACAGGTTAGCTCCCGTAGGGCATAATTGAGATGGGTGTGATCAATTGTATATATCTCAGTTATTGTTGAAGGTACTCAAAAGGCTTACATTTATCTTCCTGAATTGTAGATAATGATCATCTTTACTAACTTGGTACTTCATACGTGATTTATTTTAGTGCTAGTTGTTAGGCGATGGATGCTAAGTGTAAATCAGGAAAATGAGATAAGAGCTTGAAAAGAGTATGTTATGTAAACCGAATGACCGTAAAACGGGGTCTCGAGCTGGCCTACGCTGGGCCTCGAGATCAAGCTAAAGTGCCTGACTGGGGATGTTAGATGAAGAACTAACAGTTCTGAGGGCCTTGATGGTAGCTCTTTATGACCAATGATGGGCAATAAATGACGAACAATCAGTAACACACAATAAATGTAAGCAAGAAAATCAAAGGAGCGACAATAGAATATGTTTAAGTTGAAGAGCAGAGAATGTTCTTGTTTTTGTACTAAATATCATATGTGCAAGAAATAACAAGGGTCCCCTTTATATAGGAGGGGAATCCCAACATAGTAGAGGTGCATTTATTACAAAGATATGCGGCTGGTAGAACCATTTATTACAAAGATATGCGGCTGGTAGAACCATTTAGTGTCATGGTACAGACTTGTGCTATCCATGTAGACATGGTCAGCTCTAACCACATGCCTTGGGAAATTCCCACTTGTCCATCATAGCCACCGATTTGCAATGCCCCGAGGCCGAACATCGGGAACCCTCGGGGTCGAACCTCGAGTTGTTCCTCGAGCCTTCTAGAGACGGGCTATGGAGCGTCATAATGATCATAAAATTGGACTCTCCGATTTTAGCCGTATACAGATTGTTCCCGTATTTTTTAGAGTAAAAATGATAAGAAACGGCCTTGAATTCTTGCCTCTTCGATATTTCGATCATGACGTCAGCCCGTCAGAGCATTAAATGACATGACTCAAAGGCCGCGCAGAGGTCGCTGTCAGCATGATTATCGAGAAGCCCATGAACCGTTATTGGTTCGACTCTTTTGCTTCTCAAACGCTACCCAAACGACTTCTATAAATACCTCAACCGTTTGTCATTCTTACTTTTACAATATTTTCAAGCTTTCAGAGCTTTGTTCACCATCTTCTGCATTCATCTCCTCTCTATGCTTGCCTCTTCATTTTCTTTCTTAGAAGCTTTGTTGTACTTATGGCCAAAACCTCCAAAACGGTACCTCAGAAAGAGGGCACCGCCTCTTCATCACGACCGTCCATGGGCAAACAAAAAACACCTCCAAGTATTGAGCAATGTACCCCTGGCCACTTTGATACGGTCTCCGATTTTACCATTGAAAAACCCCCTTCTACACCGGGCCGATGCAAGCCCATGTCTCGGTACATCAGTGTGGTGACCAACACGAAGAGAGTAAAGATAGACTCCCGATGGGGGGAGGCAGTGCAAGTAGAGATGCCCAAAGCCGAGGAAAGCATAGTAGCACACAAAGTTGGCTTCCTTAGCGTATACACATACCCCTTCACTCTAGGCCCTGTAGATTCTTCTTCCCCACCGATAGATCCGGTGATTCTTGACTTTTGTCATCAGTACCGAGGGACACTCGGTCGGATCTATCCTTCTTTCTGGAGGATTGTTTACATGCTCAGATATTTCTCCAACCGGATCGAGGGAATGGCCTTCACCCTCAACCATTTGATCAGATTATACATCCCCTGTTTCTTCCGAGAGGGTTTAATCAAGCTTCATCCTCGATCCGCCAAGACATTCTTTGCCAGCATCGATGAGGACAAAGACCGGGGATGGATAAGCCGGTTTGTCAGAGTAAAACCTCGGACATCATCTCTGCTGATAGGATGACATTCCTGAAGGAGTGGAAAATGAAGCGTAAGTGTCCCTGCATCGAGTACATTTTATTGCCCCTTCTTCTTATTCTGAAATGATCTTTTTTTGATTATGTAGCCACCGTTTGGTTCCCCGGCACGGTTTAGAACCTTTCGAGATGGATCAAATAAATAGACTCTGCTTTTCCAAACAGCGAGCGTGTTTGGTGTGATTTGGCCAAAATGCGGTGGCAGGCCAAGAACCACGGTATGCTTTCGTTGTTGTTATTACCAGATATCTCAAGAGTATTCTTTTTGGCAGTATGTTTAATACATCATGCATGTGCAGGCCTCGGGGAAGGCATGTCGATAAGACCACCTCCTCATGGTGAAGAAGAAACCTCGAAACCCGATAAGGGTAAGAAGAGGAGGAAGGAGGCGTCGACCGAGTCACCAAAATCAAAGAAACCCAAGGTCCGCAGGCCTCAGACCGACGCCACAGTCTTGACTTCGGCTGCTGCGGCATGTCTTCGTACCGAAGATGAAGATGATAATGATGGCGATCGCACTTTGGTACAAAGGGTAAGACGGAGCGCTGATGCTCCACAAGATGTTGGTCGGAAGGCCGCTGAGTCGGGGGTGGCCGATGTGGGTCTAACTCGTGCTGAGGAGACCCACGAGGAGGGTTTGGGCGCAGTCCCCGAGCTTCAAGTTGGACATGGCACAGTCCGTGCCGGTGAATCCTCGGCTGGCAATTTCGGAGGCTCTGAATCTGAAATCTTTTGGGGTCGAGAAGAAACCCTTATAGAAATTGATACCGGGGGTGGCTTTGAATCGGGCCCTTCAATTTCTTTGGGGGAAATAAGGGATGCCCAGAACGGAGGCTCCCCCGATGTGGGGGCCTCTTAAGGAGAGGATGATACGTTCAAGGACTACTTCATCGGTGTCACCGAGGATACAGATCTCGATGCCCCCGTCGCTCTCGAGGAGGCTGAGAGGCTTCAAAAGCAGGTGGTATTCTTGACATACCATTTGCGTTTCAAATTTTCACCCTTGCCTTTCTAACTTCTCCGCTTTGTCATAGGTCAAGAAACTGTATGACCACGCCTTTTCTAAGCTTCAAGATGAGCTTTCATGCCGTGAGGAGGAGCTCAAGAAGCTCACCTTGGAGCTAAATGAGTCGGAGGCTTCCTCTGGGGAGAGTGCACCAGGAACGGACTAGCTTTGCTGAGCAGGTAACACGACATTCATGAGTTCATCTTTTTATTCTTATAACTTGATGCTCACTTTGTTCATTCGCCTTTGCAGATTGGGCAAAAGAATGCCCCTGTGGGGCGACTTCAGGAAGAAGTTGCAGCCAAGGATACGGAGATCCTCGAGCTGAAGAGGCATAATGTGGTCGTGACCTCGGAGAAAGACCTTTTCCGGGGGGAGTTGGCCTCGACCCACGATCTTCTTCGAAGTGCTCAGAACGAGGCCACTGCATTATCTGTGGCCAAGTCTGAGGCTGATGAACATGCGTCCTCATACAAGAGAGATGCCGCTACCGCAAATGATCGAGCCAGAGAGATATTCGAGGAGGCCGAGCAGAAGCTGGCTCGGGCCGTTGCTTATGCTCGTTTGCAACGTAGGAGGCAGGCCTTCGAGGAAGCAAGCGCCAAAGATGTCGATCTCTCTGCTGAGATTGAGAAAGCCAGAGCCTTGGAGGAAGAATCAGCACCTCCAACTACTTCAGATGAAGGTTCCGAAAGTGATTCAGACGGTAGTGAGGGTGAAGAATAGACTCGCGTTGTCATCTCTTCTTCTCCTTTTCTTTCTTTTTGTATCAGGATTTCTTGGGGGGGGGGGGGGGCGGTTAGTAAAGAACACCCTTCGTTAAATAGTATTTTTGGGTTAAGTAATAAAAATAAATTCCTTTTCGTCTTCNATGGGTTTCTCGGGGGAGCTTAGTAAAGACACCCTTTGTAAATGTATTTTTGGGAATATAAAAATATTCCTTTGCTTCAAGTCTTCAAATTTTATTTTTCAGTGCTTGTGCAAAGTTAATCTTTGAATTTTGATGTCGGCTCTTTGGAGCCCATACGTGGAGTAACCGAGATCCTCGAGATCGGGCACCATCTCGAGGTAGGGTTGACAGCTCTTTTAGAGTCCATACTTGTAATAACAGAGATCCTCGAGATCGGGCACCATCTCGAGGCTAAATCGATGTGGGGATCTCGATAGCTTTCGAGCTCTGTGTGACAGTATCATTCATATGACGTGACCGCAAAGTGACCGGGGTGGTCCAACCGGTAGACTTCCCCAAAAGTGGTAGTGGCATGGTCAGAATTAATTGGCCTTCAAAATAGGCGAACAGTCACCGCTTGCTCTATATATGTATTTGCTTTCTTCTTATTTGAGGATTCCGCTGCTTTGAGCAACTATCCTCCTTATAGAGCTCTCCTTCCTTGCGTCAGTTCTTTCACCATTTTAATTCAAAGCTTTCGCCTAAGTTTTCATCTCCATTCTCTTGTTTCACCATAGTGTTGGCTGCTACGCCCAAATCCGTTCACTAAGAAGAGGATAGTTCCGCCTATGCTTCCCGCTCGGTCGGTGGTACACTGCCGGCGTCCGCTGAGCTAACCTGGAGATGCTTTGTCTCGAGGAGGGACTTTACGTTTGAGAGACCACCCAATGTCCAGGGCCATTGGGAGCATGCATCAAGGTTCATCTCATCAATAGGAGAGGAACCCCTTAAGTCAGTTAGGAGAGACTGCGGATGGGGAGAAAAGGCGACACTGCAGGTACCTTCCACGGAAGAGAGCATCATGGCTCATATAGAGGGGTTTTTGAACGTATAAACGTACCCCTTTACATTGGGACCTCTCGATAGAGTCGTGCTCGAGTTTTGTAGAAGATATCGGGTTACACTGGCACAGCTTCACCCGTCGTTTTGGAGGATAGTGTTGATGATAAGGTTCTTTGCAGATAAAGCCGGGCTCGAGTTCACCCTCAGCCATCTCATTAGATTGTATCGGCCCTTGCATTACCGAGGCCTGATTATTCTACGACGTCGATCCACCCGGCCCTTTGTTGCTAGTAATGAAGAAGGCGGGCACCGAGGGTGGATGAGTCAATTTGTCCGAGTGCGGACAGTTGACAGTATTCCCGTAGAGTTTCAGCCATTCCTTGAGAAATGGAATTTCACACGTAAGTGGTACACTTGTGCTTTTTTCATTTTTGTACGTAGTGGAGGCAAACTCCGTAAAGGTGTTTTCTTTCCCTTTCCGCAGCAATCCTGTGGTTTCCATATGAGGTCCCCGATCTGGCGGATTGGACTCGGAAACTGACAGCTTGCTCGACCTATGATGAACATAAGTGGCGAGACCTGTCGAAAGGTAGATGGGAGGCAAAACACCACGGTGAGTACCGTATGATTCTTTTCTTTAAGGAATGTTTCCCTCTGTGTTTCCTAACTTCTTTACTACAGGCATTGGAGAATTTTCCGAGGTGAGACCATGCCCTCTCGTAGAGGAGGGAGGATCATCGGCTTCTGGGCTGAAGAACGATAACAAACCTAAGGAATCCTCGGTGGGCGAGGAGATTTATAGTTTGGCAGGGTCTGCCCGGAGGCATAAAGGAGGTGCGACCGTTGAGGTAGATCGTGTACCTATCGGCCGTTGTGCGAACATTGGTGCAACAGAAGGGAGCGGCCACACATCGATGGTTCGAGCCGAGAGACCTCTCGGGGCAGTTGAGCCTGCAATACCCGAGGTTTCTAGCCTTGGTGGAGTGGCTCCTCTTTTGCCACCGTTTTCTTCCCTGGTCGAAGGCACATCGAGGGACAAGGATCTTTTGCTGCTATCTCCTTCTTTAGTCGAAGGTACTTCGAGGGATACAAATTTTCTGCCGGCGTCTTCTTCTCCCGTCGAAGGTACTTCGAGGGTTGTTCGAGGCCAGGGGCTGTCTTAACCAAGTGGGGTCTCCAGCGATCATATCCCCACCGATAGCGGTTCTAGTGGGCCGTTGAGACCAGGCCAGTAGATGTACGCTCAACTTTTAAGGAGGCTCAGCGGATCTGTTCTGTGGTGAGTTTTGGTTGAGTTTGTTGGTTTTTTTAGTTTTGCATTTTCATTTTCTCACTGAGCTTCTTTCTCATATGCATTTGACAAACTCAAGTCCGAGCTGCTCCGCCGTGAAGTCTGCTTGCGGAAAGCCTTGGACAGGGAGAAATCCCTCAGGCTTCTTTCTGATAAAAGGGCAAAG
Organism: Nicotiana attenuata; assembly: GCF_001879085.1. Taxonomy (NCBI): domain Eukaryota; kingdom Viridiplantae; phylum Streptophyta; class Magnoliopsida; order Solanales; family Solanaceae; genus Nicotiana; species Nicotiana attenuata. Next base: position 20,608 of record NW_017676133.1, on the reverse strand, counting down.
GAGTTGATACATCTTCGGTACGAGATGAATTGAAGCTAGGACTACGAAGGCCACCTCGAGAGATAGGTAAACTTTGTTTCGAGGGGATGTATGTTTCTTCTTCTTTTCTCGGAGATTAATATTTTGATACATCAGTTGCAGAGAAAGACGGATGACCTGGAATGCCTTTAGGGCAAGGTTGGTCACACCAAGTATGAGTGTAATGAGCTAAGAGCTCAGATAGATGCCCAAGTTGCGGCCAAGAAGAATGCTTTTGCCAAGGTTTCTGTCCTCGCAGTGCAACTCCGAAATGCTCGTGAAAATAGCTCGGTCCAGACGAGCAGGATTGTAAGTCTCGAGTCTGACCTTTTGATGATGAAGGTTGAGGTCATGGACGCCCGGGCTAAAGCTGAAGAGATTCGAGCTAAGGCTAATAAGAAAGTGGCCGTCTATTTAAAGGATGCTGCCGACGCTCGAGCTGAGTTGAGAGGGGCTTCCGATCGGGAGAGCAGAAACAATGAATATGCCCGGTGCAAATCTCAAAGGGAAACACTCGAGGAAATCCACGCTAGGGGCTTTAATCTCTAGGAAGAGATAGAGTAGGACAAGGCGGATGAACACGACACCAAGTTCCTCGTATCCGATGCCGAAGATAATGAGGAAGAGGCCGATGGAGCCGTAGTCCCCGAGGGGAAAGTAGACTAGGCTTTTCCTTTCTAATTATGCATACAATTCTCTTAGAGAACATCGTAAATGAAGCCTTGTATTATTTCACATATACATATAAAAAGAAGCCTTTCGGGTTTCCCCTTTCATGATTTTACCGTTGCTTGTGTATGCCTTTCTTTTGTTTTGAATGTTGATGCTTGTCAATGATTAGCCAGATGAATTGGACTTCAAGGAATAACCCTTAGGTTTAGAAATCAGCCCTGGGGCTCATTGGGCTGGCCCGTAGGCTCTTACGAATTTGCCCTTAGGCACTTTTTAGTTAACCGTTTCGGGCTCAGTCTTTGTGTCGGGTTTCGACTCGAGCTCATCGACCCTTCAGTTTTTGAATTTTAAGCTGGCTCTTAGGCTCTTACGCATTGAGTCGGTACGACCTCTAATATAGTCTGACGCTTAGGCTCTTACGCGTTGGGTCGGTACGACCTGTAATATAGGCTGGCGCTTAGGCTCTTACGCTTGGGTCGGTACGACCTCTAATATAAGCTTTATTTTTCCCTTGTTACAGACTTTTGAAGTTTTTCTGTTCGTCCGACTCTTCGACGGTTCGATAAGAACCTCGATTGTGAGCCTTTATGTAACGATAAATGAGCACCTCAGGAGGTTTCGCTCGATGGCTGAATTGTTTCGAAGCCTTTTCATAGTTTGCATCTGACATGATTGAAGCTCTTTTGCTTATGCTGAGAGTATCCTGATTAACCGATTCTTTTCGAAGTAATTGAAGGCCTATGATTTTATGACGACGGTCGGGCGTCCCGAAGTCGCGTTAGTTTGGCCGGAGCCGTATGACCGTAGTCATTTGTGTTTGGTCGTAGCCTTTTAGTCCCCGAGTGAGGTAGCCTCGGCTTTTATATCAAGGGAATTCCTATTTAAGGGTCTTACAAGTTCGAATATATAGCCTTGACTTTAAGATCGGGATTATGGCTTTTGTAAGGTCTTATAAATTTGAACGTGCTTTACTTGAGGTCTTACAGATAGGTTACTTGGCACAAGTACAATTCATGCCTTGCTTGAGGTCATACAGATTTGGTACCGCCTTATGGAGGGCTTAAACTGTTGATAATGCCTCATGGTGGTCTTACATTTTCTAGCATTGCCATATGGAGGTATCAGGCTCGAGGCTGCCCGCTTGGGGTCTTATGGCCTCAAGTAGCTCGATGGGGTGACAGTCGGCGGCAGTCCCCGAGACATCGAAAGTTTTTGGCTCTAGGGTCGTTCCTTGTAAACTTGATATTGCCTCATTGAGGGCTTATGAGCTCGAAGTTTCCGGCCCAGAGGTCTTATGGCTTCGAGTTTTTTATGTCAGTTTCCGAGTGTTTCGGGAAATTTCTGGCCCTGGAGCCGTTTCTTGTGAAAGTAGCAAACTTCTTTGAAGCGCAAAGTGCTTTGATGGAAAAAATATTCATTGATTACTTGGCACAAGTGTACATAACACGAAGCATTTTGAGGGTAAACGATACTCCTTTGATTACTTGGTACAAGTGTACATGTTTTCATTGTCGAGGGTTCCATTATTCTATGCGGACACGGTTCATTTGACTGTTTGGCCCGATACATCATTTTTCTATCGAGACCCTCTTTGGCTCATCTTAATTTCTCCGGGGAGGTGACCTCCTGAGGGGATGCCCACCAGTATTCGAGGTTGGTTGAAGAAAAGCCTTGAATACTTGTCAAATTCTGCTTAGGTAGCATATAGATGTTGCCTCGTTAAAAACCTCACCGGTAAAACCCTTCTTGGGATAAAATCCGATCGAAGGAAAAGAGTGCAATGCATGCTTTAAAACCTAAGGTCTTCAAGCTGGAAGGTGCTTCGATTTTTCTAACCGGACACCTGCACACAGGTTAGTGTAAGACGTAAAATTAAAAGGGAGTCGGTTATACCTTAGTGGTGAAGGCGTTTCGAGCCTCGATATGCTTCAATTGCTCGCTCCGGGGACGCGGTACGGTCCTTTGCTCATTCACTCAGGTGCAGCCGAGAATGTAGCTTGTGATTGCTACTTCGCTGTTTGCTTATCCTTTGGCTCCTTCAATGTTGAAGGTGTCGATGCCGATGCCACATCGTGCGCCGCGAACATCTCTCTTGCTGCATGCTGCACCCCGTATACCATTTTTATTCTGTCCTTTGATAAAGGGTTGATGTTACTGCTCTCATGCAGTGTATCCATGGCCTTCCGAGCAAGGCATTGTACCTCATGTCCCTTTCAATGACATGAAACTTGACATTTTGGGTTGTGTCGGCCACGTTGACCGGGAGGGTGATCTCCCTTTTCGTTGTCTCGCACGCCATGTTGAATCCGTTGTGGACTCGAGAGGTGGGCACGATCTGGTTGAGCAGTCCGAGCTGCTCCACCACCCTCGACCTGATAATGTTGGCCGAGCTACCTGGATCTACAAGCACACATTTAATTTGAAATGTATTTACAAGAAAAGAAATTAACAATGCGTCGTTATGAGGCTGAGACAGGGCCTCGATATCCTATTCGCTGAATGTGAGAGCGTCCTCGGGTATGTAACCTCGAGTCCGCTTTTCCCTGGTGATGGATATTTTTGTTTGTTTGACAATGGGTTCCTGTGGGATGTCGATTCCTCCAACGATCATGTGGATGGCATGTTGTGGCTCTTCTGTTTCATTTTTCCTGTTCGCCTCTCTTTCCCGAAATTGATTTTTGGCTCGGTCACTGAGGAACTCTTGGAGGTGCCCTTTGTTGATTAGTCGGGCTACTTCTGCTTAGATCTGTCTGCAATCTTCGGTCCAATGACCGTGTGTGCCGTGAAATTCGCACAACAGGTTAGGGTTCCTTTGCGACGGATCCGATAGTATAGGCTTTGGCCACCTGGTGTCTTTGATTTTACCTATGGCTGATACGATGTCCGAAACCTCAATGTTGAAGTTGTACTCAGATAATCGGGGTGCCTCCGTCGGTCCTTCGTGTCTGTCGAATCCGGCTCTGCTCACAAGTCCCCGAGGATTCTGACCTCGATCTACCCTTCGGTCGTTTCGGGGTATGTTAAGCCTTGGGGCGTTTCTTCGATCTTCAGTGTATGGTTGGTACCTTTCTTTGTTTGGCCTTGGTTCCTTTGCCAGGAGCCTACTCGGATATACTAAGCCCGAGGGGGCCCCTAGTTGGTCGTCCTCGACCCTAATCTTTGATTGATACCAGTTGTGGACATCCGCCCAAGTCACGGCAGGATATTCAACCAGGTTCTGCTTTAGCTACTTCGAAGCTATCGAGCTTCATTCGTTCAAACCTTAGGTGAAGGCCTGCACTGCCCAATCATCGGAGACTGGTGGTAATTCCATTCGCTCCATTTGAAAGTGAGATACAAACTCCCGTAGCATCTCGTTTTCTCTCTGTTTGATTTTGAAGACATCGGATTTCCTTGTAGCAACCTTGATGGCACCGGCATGTGCTTTATAAAAGAATTGCCAGCATGGCAAATGAGTCCATCAAATTCTGGGATAGGTTGTGATACCACATCATGGCCCCTTTTGAAAGTGTTTCTCCAAATTTCTTCAACAGCACGGATTCGATCTCGTCGTCCTTTAGGTCATTTCCCTTTACAACACAAGTGTAAGCAGTGATGTGCTCGTTGGGGTCCAAGGTTCCATTTTACTTCGGGAGATCGGGCATTCTGAATTTCTTTGGGATGGGCTTTGGAGAAGCACTCGATAGGAATGGCTTTAGTACGAATTTCTTTAAATCTACACCCTTCACAATCGGGGGTGCGCTCGGGATCTGATCGACCCTTGAATTGTAGGTCTCCACCTTTTTGTCATTAGCTTCTATCTTCTTTTCGCCCAATTCAATCCTCTTTGTGAGGTCCTCGAGCATCTTCATAATAGCGTGGTCGGCTGCTGACCTGTTGTTGCTCGATCTTTCCGGTACCTGTCCGGCCCGAGGAGCCGTTTCCGGTGTAGCTGTTCTTGGAGTTTTATGGTGGCTTTGCAGTTGAGCAATCGTCAGCTGTTGTGCCTGCGACATCTCAAAAATGACTTGAAGGCTAACCTCTTGTTCCTCCCGAGCTGGGGTTCTCTGAGCTTCTTGTTGGTTTTCTTGGCGTATACTCCTATTAGTGTGGGAGCTTATATCGACGTGTTGGGCGTTGCGTGAGCCCATATCCACGGGGATTGGTTCTGGTGCGTCCTCAGGGTTTTTCAGTGGTACGCCGGCGCCTGGAACAGCTACACCATTCTCTCCATGGTCCTCAAGACCGTTGTTTTCATGTGCATTCGCTGAGTTAGACATTTTGACCTGAAATCAAAGATTCTTGGACAAGAAAAAGTGTGACGAATAACATGTGTTTTCAATAAACTAGCACGAAAACAATCACTATTATTTTTAGCCCAATGGTGGGCGCCAAACTGTTGACCTTGAAAATGGTAATAACAATTAAATTTAATTTTGTTGTTCTAAAAATACGTGATTTATTTTAATGCTAGTTGTTAGGCGATGGATGCTAAGTGTGAATCAGGAAAATGAGATAAGAGCTTGAAAATAGTATGTTATGTAAACCGAATGACCGTAAATAGGGGTCTCGAGCTGGCCTACGCTGGGCCTCGAGTCAAGCTAAAGTGCCTGACTGGGGATGGTGGATGAAGAACTAACAGTTCTGAGGGCCTTGATGGTAGCTCTTTATGACTAATGATGGGTAATAAATGAAGAACAATCAGTAAAACACAATAAATGTAAGCAAGAAAATCAAAGGAGCGACAATAGAATATGTTTAAGTTGACGAGCAGAGAATGTCCTTGTTTTTGTATTGAATATCATGTGTGCAAGAAATAACAAGGGTCCCCTTTGTATAGGAGGGGGAATCCCAACATAGTACAGGTGCATTTATTACAAGGATATGCGGCTGGTACAACCATTTATTACAAGGATATGCGGCTGGTACAACCATTTAATGTCACGGTACGGACTTGTACTATCCTTGTAGACCTGGTCAGCTCTAACAACGTGCCTTGGGAATTTCCCGCTTGTCCATCATAGCCACCGATTTGCACTGCCCGGAGGTCGAACATAGGGAACCCTCGGGGTCAAACCTCGAGCTGTTCCTCGAGCCTTCTAGAGATGGGCTATGGAGCATCATAATGATCATAAAATCGGACTCTCCGATTTTAGCCGTATACAGATAGTCCCCGTGTTTCTTAGAGTAAAAATGATAAGAAACGGCCTTGAATTCTTGCCTCTTCAATATTTCCATCATGACGTCAGCCCGTCAGAGCATTAAATGACATGACTCAGAGGCTGCACAGAGGTCACTGTCAGCATGATTATCGAGAAGCCTAGGAACCATTATTGGTTCGACTCTTCCGCTTCTCAAACGCTGCCCAAACGGCTTTTATAAATACCTCAACCGTTTGTTATTCATACTTTTACAATATTTTCAAGTTTTCAGAGCTAGGTTCACCATCTTATGTATTCATCTCCTCTCTATGCTTGCCTCTTCATTTTCTTTCTTAGAAGCTTTGTTGTAGTTATGGCCAAAACCTCCAAAACGATACCTCAGAAAGAGGGCACCGCCTCTTCATCACGCCCGTCCAAGGGCAAACCAATAACACCTCCAAGTATTGAGAAATGTACCCTTGGCCACTTCGATACGGTCTCCGATTTTACAATTGAAAAACCTCCTTCTACACCTGGCCGATTGTCACGCCCCAAAAACCGAGGAGCACGACCGGCGCTCAACCGAGTAAACCCGACGAAGCAAGCCTGTTAGGTTTCATTCTACCCAAACTAATTCATGAATAAATAGGAGATGGACTCCTTTAATCATACTTAGTAAGTATTTCCTTAACAACTTCCATTTCATTTCCATTAGCAGCTTAAATCTTAATTATCAAAATATTACAGTTTTATAAATTTTTGCCAAACATCAATATTTCTACTTTAATTCCAATATCCGACACTACCCACCACCTGTCTATGGAGCCTCTAAACACAACTGAAGAGTAATGTAATATGGAAATGCCGGTAACAATGGTCCGGCTATATCTCAAATACAAAGTACATGATAAACAGATGAAACAGGACCCCGAAACGAAGTGGGGCTCACCAAGTCAGTTGAAAGGATGATGCGGCACTAGCTGCGACCAACACTGCCTTCTATAGAAACACCTACATCCATTTAAAGACGTAGCGCCCCCGGAAAAAGGGACGTTAGTGCCATCGAATAGCACTAGAATGTATAACTAAACACCATCTCATTAGAAAGAACAACCATACAAGAATAAAGAAACCATAAGGATCAACAAAGCTTTTAAACAATCACCACATCATCAAATACAAATAAGAGATCACATAGCTTTCACACAATTTCCATAACTTTAGTTTGGGGCATTCCATATTGTTGCATCATCGTTCGCAATACCACCGCTTTCTTGAGCGGAATCCGATCACGGCCCGATCGGCTAAGCTGTCTCCCCGAGACGTTACCATTATTTCATTCTCACATCCAGTTCCAATTATCAATATATTACCACCATGTGTGTATAACATGGCGTCCGATCACGGCCTGATCGGCTAAGCCGTCTCCCCGAGACGTTACCATTTCTCCGTTAATCTTCTCACTTTAATCTTTGGTTTCACATGTATCAACTCATAGGCACTTAGGGCCACAATTTTCACATTATACATGGCGCTAGGCCACATTTCACAACTCACATTCCACATCTCTTTCACTTTCAACATCAAGCTTTCAATTTAAGATAATGGGCACGTACAAGAGCAATTCAAGTTATAAGCATAGAGAGGAATTCGTCAAGTTTGGCACATTAGTCCCAAAGTAACCTTGGCATGACATTTAGGCATTTAGCGCATAGATCATGTTCTCCACACACCCTCCATTTACAAAGAATAACACATTAAACACATGAAGAAGTACCTACCACATACATTTTCACAACAATAATTCACTTAACATAACAAGTACTGCATCAATCACGTTTTGAACTTACAACATTTACACGGGCACCGTGGAAGCTCAATTTCTAATAGGAGAGGGTTTTAGCCGTACATACCTTGTTTAAGCTTTCCTTAAGTTACTACGACGTTCCGGAAATTCTAGCAATCCCAATCTACTTTGAGACATAACAAAATTGAACACAAATTAGGAAGGTATTCATGGTTTCAGCTCATTTGAGCATTTTATCAAATACTACTTGAGCATCTTGATTTCAAATCTCTTTTACAAGGTTTCCTTCATTTCCCCAACCCAATCTTTACTTATTTATGTTCAACAATCTTCCCACAAATCTAATTTGTACATGCATGTATACATAATGCTATTACACCCAAGAATCATACCTCAATATCCCATCTTATGCCCCAAACTCGAAATTAAAGTCTAATGTATAGAACCTTACCTCTTAGATGAAGAACATGTGATTGGGTTCTTTGATTCTTGAAGACTTGAGCAAGAGATGGGTGATTATGAAGCTAGGGTCCTTCTCTCGCTCTTTCTCTCTCTATATGCTCTCAACTCTCTCTAAAATCAGTAGAAAATGACCCCAAATGAAGCCCCAAAGACTATATATTAAAATGGAGTCGGGTTATAAAAATAGGAAAAATAAGCTTCCAAAATCGGGTCTGCGATCGCAGAATGGACCGCAAAACAAGAATGTGGGCCGCGGAATGCATCGCGAAATAGGTGCCCAAAACTGGGCAACACTGGCCCAATCTGCGAGAGATCTGCGATCGCAGAGTAAAAATGCGACATATTTGCGATCGCAGATTCGACACAGGATCACATTTTTCCAGCCTTTGGTAATTTGATCATAACTTTGTGTAGGAATGTCCAAATGACAAACGGTTTGAAGCGTTGGAAAATAGACTCGAAGGCCTTTCATTTGATAGGTTTTTCATCACATAAGACCTTATATATATATAGATATGCTCGTTCAAAGTTTGGACTTGTGCAAACTCATTTGGAATCTTAGCCTATTATGAAATTTTCCAATTTGACTAGGGTTTAGGGCTTTCCTTGGGCCCCAAATTACTTACCATAACACTCGTACACTTATTTACCAAGTCCAATTGATTCCCACCATGATAATAGCACATAAAATATTATAATTAGCTTACGTGGCATCACGAAATCCTAAATTACTTAGCGAAATTTTCCGGGGCCTTACATTCTCCCCCCCTTAGGATCATTCGTCCTCGAATGAGGAGCAGAGTCCGTCCTAAACGCTTAACTTAATATACCTCTTTTCTCACCTACCTCAAGTCCCTAAATTTTGAGTATCTCCTAAATTATTTCAGAATTTCGGCAGAGTCTCCTCTGTAACTAGGCATATCCACCTGCCAGAGAACCACCAAAACCATCCTAAAAACATATTCACAACTTGACAAAGCACCACAATGTATATATCAATAACATGAACCTCAGCATTACAAGCACTACATTATCACGATGATACCTGGACATGGACTGCACATTTTTAAATTATAACACCTAGAAGGTACTTTTCAAATCAAGACCAACTGCTGTACAATCAAGAGAAAATACCTTATTTCCACAATACTCTCGGCCTTCAATGTGGCCTCTTATACTTATAGGCTTTTCCATAACACATTCACGGAAACAACCCCAACCTCCAAACTTATCTAACAAGGATGATAGCTAGATACCTCGCATAAGCTAACTATCCAATAACATTCCCTTCAATAATTTACACCAGGGTGATACACAAATGATCTCCACATACCTTCTTAGATATAGACATATGAAAACACAAATTCATGAGGAACAACTATGGGGAAACATCACATTCCTAGTGCGACCTAATGGGAAATGCGCTTACGTACCCTTCATCATCAATTCACATAACATCTACAGGGGAAAATTTTGAGAATAACCGGTTCACCCTCCTGAATTCTAAATCTCTATGCGATCACCCAAACTAAACTCGTGGTGACCTTCACGATTACTCTAAGATGTGCTATAATAAATTGACCATAAAATTACCTACTGAATGTATGTGATCACAGGGTGACTTTGACACGTTTGAACCTTTAATACCAAATAGATCCAATACAGTAAGGAGCAACGGAGTTCAAGATTGGGCTGGAATTATTCAGGAATCCATTTATGCGCCAAGCAGAGTATTTCATAAGGATACATACTAAGAGACATGAGGATTTCTATTAATGATGCTGACATGGTTTAGTCCAGGTGACTACATCAATTATCAGATAAATGAAGCATAGTGGTAACTAATATTCTTAGATAAGGTGGATACCATGTATGTGAACTTGAGATTTTTAAAGAAGTGACCAAGTAGGATACACCAGTTGTGTCCCTGAGCGTAAGGTAAGTAGTTGAGCTCAAATGGTAAGACTCTTGCAACATGGGTGTGATTGAGGCCGCAAATGAAATACGTGGAATTTGAGTTCACTCCTAACAATAAGCGACACAAGGACTCTATGCCACAAGCGCATGAGGATGGAAAAGAAGTCATCTACTTATGAGATTATCATAATTCGAACAATCTAACCCTTCCTAAGGCGGTGGAATGCCAGAGGTAGCAAAATTTCCTGCACATGACAATGACGTTGTCAATGATTCTAGAAGCCGAGTGAGCAGAAGGCCACGTAACCCATCCAATCCGACCCATTTAAGACTTTTGAAAAGGGGACACACTTTGGTTTGAAATCATGGCAATTTAAGCTTGAATTTTAAGGAAAACCATTACTTTTGAAACCCATGAGACAAGCCCTCATAATCCTAGAAAATCGTCAACAATGGCAAGAAAGTACTTAAAACCATTATGAGTTGGTATAAAACAAGGACTCAAAGTGTCCACATGGATAAGTTTGAAAGAATGAGACGTCTTAATGCATTTATCGGGAAAAAGTAACCTAGGTTATCTAGTCACATGGACAAGTAGAGAAGGTAGATGATTGTTTAGGAAAACATCTCATAAGGAGTGCGAGCAATAACTTTTTATTTTAACAAAAGGGACATAACCCGACCATTGACGCCATAAGGCATAAAATTAGATTCACGAGGAGAGTTACCAGATGAAAATAAATAGTAAGGCAGCACAACTAATAGCACCGCTTGGAATCGACAAGCTTAAACAGAGTTGAAGACATTAGAAGTCTGTAGAAAAGGGGAAATTTGCCCACTCTCACGGCGCTTGTAGAGTACATAAAAGTGAGGTTAATTAAATCAGATCATATAGTTGGATAACTAGTCGAGACATTGAGATAATATCACATTGAAGATTACGGGTAAACAACACATGATTCAAGACAAATGAAAAGAAAGTGAGAGAGCCTTATGGAAGTAACCTTTACATTGTAACCACTAGGAAGGGTGGTAATATAGAGGGATTACGAGAAGCTAAATTTTTGAAAGAAGATCTCTGTATGTAGTCACGTGATGTATAGCTCCAGAATTCAAAAATCCAATTATGTTTAGCAACCCTACTTCATAATAAAGCACTACAACACACTTCTACGCAACCAACTATTACAAGCCACATTGAGAGATGCTATAAGACTTGACTAAGAGAAAGGCTTTGACATATGAAGGTGTTACTAGGTATATTTCTCCTTGGTCAACCCAAAACCAAAAGGCGAGAGTTAGACTGATAAGCAGATCGTTGGACTAGCACACGTGTAGATAATCCATTATCTAAAGGAGATCATTCAATCGCAGCAATTGCGGCATGCTATCAACCCTTGATGAACTTGAAGTGAGGTGGGAACCCAATGAGATAGTATAAAATAATCATGGAGGTTTGCAGATGTTCATAATGAGTTCTCCATAGATTTTGACTTGAGAAATACCCAGATGCTAATGAAAGACAGAAAACAGGAGAAACGGGCGTTGTGCTACGATAACTGCCAAAGGTGCGCTTGGTCTTGATGGAGAGCCTATTAAGGGTCCTTACGAGAAAGGAAGTGTTACAATGACTCATAGAAGGATATGTTCTCTCATGGTTATCACACAAGTGTTGGGAAAACTAGTACAATGAATTCACTAACTAAGGAACACAATTAACACATGTTGTGGAGGTATAAGGAGAAAGTAAACATTTGACACGAGCTGGACATGCTTCTGCTATATCAACTCCTAGACTGCAATACACAACCACGTCACGGGCAACCACAATACTAGGAACAAAGTGAGCTTCTTACTGAGGAATGATCTTAGTGGACATGAAAGTCATACTGAGATGGGCAAACAAAAGATCTTCCTGTGACAGATTCGTAAAAATCTCAAATTTCTCAGAAATTCTATACAGACAGGCTACCACTTCATTTGAGATGTACACATGTGATAGGAGGTGGGATATGCTCTCATGTTACTAGACAGTGAAAAGGTTTCATGATAATACTCGCAAGAGGGTAGAGTTACTGTTCAAATCATAGAAGCCATATACACCAGTGAGAAAAAGAGTGACTCGAGAAGGATCGCAACACTGGGATGCTTTACATGGAACTTGACACCACATAGGTAAACTTTACGACGGTGCATGTATAGGCACAAGCGAGTAGATGTTGTCCATATAAATAAAAAGTTTCTGTAAGGAATTCATCGGGAAGAGTCCCTTGTTGAGAATTTAGGAAAAGCAAGTGGGAAGTATCAATCCTAGAGTTATAACTCAATTCAAGGACATAATTATATAACTTAATTCCACAAAAAGGGTGTAAATAAGAGAATTTGTGATAGAGTGGATTTAAGAATAATATGTCTCGTTCAAAGAGTAGGTGCATGCAATGTTTCGTGATTTAGATTCTTGTTAACACCATATCTATGCAGGCTCCCAATACAGGTGTATGTATATAATAAGGAAAAGTTTGTGGCGTTCAGAATGATGTACTAATGGGTCACTTACTTGGTAACTCTAGATTGGCGGGCAGTGCCTTAACTGATGCACCCTGACTCCACATTTGTAACATACATTGGTAACATACGGATATACTACATGATCTGGTGGTGCAGTGACATAAATAGGAACAAGGGTACTCCCCTTAGAAAAAAGTTCTACCAATTCCTCCATGGCTCGTTACATTCTCCTAACAAACACTTGGGCAATCTCCCTCATATTCAATGGTGGGGTTATTCCCTCCTTACTACTTCCAAAACCATGAATTACTCATCTTGAGATTAAGACATAGAATGTAAATTAGCTCCCTATCTTGGGCTCTGCTGCACGATCTGGAGCATCAAAGAAGGGTGAAATTCCTAAATGTCCGAATAGCCTCCAACTTATAGATATGGTCGACTACACACCGATAAGAAGGACTCTACTAGACACAGCTCCGAGACATCCTAGGACACTTTAAAACCTGGCTCTGATACCAAGTTTGTCATGCCCCGAAAACCGAGGAGCACGACCGGCGCTCAACCGAGTAAACCCGACAGAGCAATCCTGTTATGTTTCATTCTACCCAAACTAATTCATGAATAAATAGGAGATGGACTCCATTAATCATACTTAGTAAGTATTTCATTAACAACTTCCATTTCATCTCCATTAGCAGCTTAAATCATAATTATCAAAATATTACAAGTTTTATAAATCTTTGCCAAACATCCATATTTCTACTTTAATTCCAATACCCGACACTACCCACAACCTGTCTACGGAGCCTCTAAACACAACTGAAGAGTAATGTAATATGGAAATGCCGGTAACAAGGCTCCGGCTATACCTCAAATACAAAGTACATGATAAACAGATGAAACAGGACCCCGAAACGAAGTGGGGCTTACCAAGTCAGCTGAAAGGATGATGCGGCACTAGCTGCGACCAACACTGCCTGCAATAGAAACACCTACATACCTTTAAACACGTAGCGCCCCCGGCAAAAGGGACGTTAGTGCCATTGAATAACACTAATATGTATAACTAAACACCATCTCATTAGAAAGAACAACCATACTAGAATAAAGAAATCATAAGGATCACCAAAGCTTTTAAACAATCACCACATCATCAAATACAAATAAGAGATCACATAGCTTTCACACAATTTCCATAACTTTAGATTAGGGCATTCCATATTGTTGCATCATCGTTCACAATAACACCGCTTTCTTGAGCAGAGTCTGATAACGGCCCGATCGGCTGAGCCGTCTCCCCGAGACGTTACCATTATTTTATTCTCAATTTCCAGTTCCAATCATCAATACATTACCACCATGTGTGTATAACATGGCGTCCGATCACGGCCCGATCGGCTAAGCCGTCTCCTCGAGACATTACCATTTCTCCGTTAATCATCTCACTTCAATCTTTGGTTTCACATGTATCAACTCATAGGCACTTAGGGCCACAATTTTCACATTATACTTGGCGCTAGGCCACATTTCACAACTCACATTCCACATCTCTTTTACTTTCAAGATCAAGCTTTCAATTTAAGATAATGGGCACGTACAAGAGCAATTCAAGTTATAAGCATAGAGAGGAATTCGTCAAGTTTGGCATATTAGTCCAAAGTAACCTTGGCATGACATTTAGGCATTTAGCGCGTAGATCATGTTCCCCACAAATCCTCCATTTACAAAGAATAACACATTAAACACATGAAGAAGTACCTACCATGTACATTTTAACAACAATAATTCACTTAACATAACAAGTACTGCATCAATCACGTTTCGAACTTACAACATTTACACGGGCGCTATGGAAGCTCAATTTCTAATAGGAGGGGGTTTTAGCCATACATACCTTGTTTAAGCTTTCCTTAAGTTACTACGACGTTCCGGAAATTCTAGAAGTCCCAATCTACTTTGAGACATAACAAAATTGAACACAAATTAGGAAGGTATTCATGGTTTCAGCTCATTTGAGCATTTTATCAAATACTAGTTGAGCATCTTGATTTCAAATCTCTTTTACAAGGTTTTGCTCATTTCCCCAACCCAATCTTTACTTATTTATGTTCAACAATATTCCCACAAATCTAATTTATACATGCATGTATACATAATGCTATTACACCCAAGAATCATACCTCAATATCCTATCTTATGCCCCAAACTCGAAATTAAAGTCTAATGTGTAGAACCTTACCACGTAGATGAAGAACATGTGATTGGGTTCTTTGATTCTTGAAGACTTGAGCAAGAGATGGGTGATTATGAAGCTAGGCTCCTTCTCTCTCTCTTAATCTCTGTATATGCTCTCAACTCTCTCTAAAATCAGTAGAAAATTACCCCAAATGAAGCCCAAAGACTATATATTAAAATGGGGTCGGGTTATAAAAATAGGAAAAATAAGCCTCCGAAATCGGGTCTGCGATCGCAGAATGGACCGCAAAACAAGAATGTGGGCCGCAGAATGCATCGCAAAATAGGTGCCCAAAATTGGGCAACACTGGCCCAATCTCCGACAGATCTGTGATCGCATAGTCAAAAATGGGACATATTTGCGATCGCAGATTCGACACAGGATCGCATTTTTCCAGCCTTTGGTAATTTTATCATAACATTGTGTAGGAATGTCCAAATGATAGACGGTTTGAAGCGTTGGAAACTAGACTCCAAGACCTTTCATTTGATAGGTTGTTCATCACATCAGACCTTATATATATAGATATGCTCGTTCAAAGTGTGGACTTGTGCAAACTCATTTGGAATCTTAGCCTATTATGAAATTTTCCAATTTGACCTAGGCTTAGGCCTTTCCTTGGGCCCCAAATTACTTACCATATGACTCGTACACTTATTTACCAAGTCCAATTGATGCCCACCCTAATAATAGCACATAAAATATTATAATTAGCCTACGTGGCATCACGAAATCCTAAATTACTTAGCGAATTTTTCCGGGGCCTTACACCGATGCGAGCCCATTCTTGGTACATCAATGTGGTGACCGACACAAAGAGAGTAAAGATAGACTGCCGATGGGGGGAGGCAGTGCAAGTAGAGATCCCCAAAGCCGAGGAAAGCATAGTAGCACACAAAGTTGGATTCCTTAGCGTATACACATACCCCTTCACTCTAGGCTGGTACAGCCATTTATTACAAAGATATACAGCTGGTACAGCCATTTAATGTCACGGTACACACTTTTACTATCCTTGTAGACCTGGTCAGCTCTAACCACGTGTCTTGGGAATTTCCTGCTTGTCCATCATAGCCACCGATTTGCACTGCCCCGAGGTCGAACATACGGAACCCTCGAGGTCGAACCTCGAGCTGTTCCTCGAGACTTCTAGAGACGGGCTATGGAGCGTCATAATGATCATAAAATGGGACTCTCCGATTTTAGCCGTATACACACTCCTGCACGCCCGTCACTTGGCTTGTGCGTCATCTCAACACCAATCATATAGCACATAACTCGGGGTTTTGAACCCTGAAGACCAAGTTTAGAGGTGTTACTTACCTCAATCCGAGCAACACTCTACTCCAACACACCTTTGCCTCGCAAAACGGCCTATAAATGCCTCAAATCTAGCCACAAACAATGTGATACCATCAATATGGGCTAAAGGAATCAATTCCCTAAGAAAGTACTATGCTTTTAATCAAAAGTCAAAAAAGTCAACTCAAAAGTTGGGCCCTGGGCCCACTTCTCGGAATCAGGTAAAAGTCACGAAATCTGAACACCCATTCAACTACAAGTCCTACCATACCAAAATTAGTCAAATCCGATCACAACTCGACCTTCAAATCCTCAAATTATAGCTTATGACGTTCCTACAATTTTTCCCAAATTTCCATCGCAAAGTACTAATTAAATGATGAAAACAATGATATATTCGTGTATATTAACCAAATCCGAGCTAGAATCACTTACCCCGATGAATTTCTTGAAAACCCCACAAAAATCGCCAGCAACCGAGCTCCCAAAGTCCAAATGTGAAAACTACTCTAAACCTCATTTGTATAGTACACAATCTGACCTCCCACTGTGCTGGCCGCACATTTTTTGTGCGGTCTTCCCATCCCATGTTCCGCGGCCGCAATTCCAAATTGTGCGGCCATACTTCAACAGTAACTGCACCCCCAAGCTTCAATAAATTGACCATAAATGTCTGTATTATTATCCAAATGATAAATGGTTTAACTTTTTTCCTTTGCCTTGCTACCCATTTCTAGAACAAAAATAGACTCAAAGGCTACAACTTTCATTTTTGGATCATCTCCAAATTCCTTATAGATCAAAAGATATAAGCTTCCGAAGTCGGACCATCAAACCAGCAGATTCGCCTTTCTGCGGCCGCAAGAGTCTGCGGTCCGCACATTTCCTCTGCGGTCCACACTTATCCTCTGCGGTCCGCACTTTTCCACTGAGGTCCGCACTGGAGGCTTTGCCTCAGCACTCCAAAATGTGCCCTCCGCACCTCAACTGTTCCAGAACATCATGAGAGTGTCAAAATGCCCAAACTCGTTCAAAACTCAGCCCGAAACACACCCGAGCCACTCGGGACCATGTCCGAATATATCAACAAGTCCCGTAACATAAAATGGACCTGATCGAGGCCTCAAATCTCGTCTAGCAACATAAACTCAACGAATCGCAACCCAATTTAAGCCTAATGAGAGCTAAGGAATTCCAACTTCTACATTCCTTGCTGAAACCTATCGAATCGCGTCCGATTAACCTCAAATTTTGCACACAAGTCACAAATGACACCACAAACCTACTCCAACTCCCGGAACTCCAATCCGACCCCGATATTAAAAATTCCACTCCCTATCAAACTTTCCAAAAATTCAATTTTTGCAATTTCAAGCAAAATTCTACTATGGACCTCCAAATCAAAATATGGACACGCTCCTAAGTCCAAAATCACCCAACAGAGCTAACAGAACCATCAAATCTCCATTCCGGAGTCGTTTACACATAAGTCAACATCCGGTCAACCATTTCAACTTAAGCTTCCGACTTTGAGACTAAGTGTCTCAATTCATTCCGAAATCCCTCCAGACCCAAACCGACTACCCCGATAAGTCGCTTAACACCTATAAAGCACCAAATGAGAAGTAAATGGAGGAACGGGGCTATAACTATCAAAATGACGTGTCGGGTCACTACACATAAGGACACCAAGAACATGTGAGATAATATATAAAAAGGTCAAGATACCGAAATATAACATGCAAATATAATATTATGACTGAAGAATATGACAAAGGCTAAGGCGAAAATCTCAACATGGCAAAACTAGCCCTATCATTTCAAAATAGCCTAGGCATTATTTTTAGCAAAAATAATGGCCCCTATTGAAGATAAGATGTGGGAAGCACGACTTACATGGTTTTGGCATGTGAGGAGGAGAAGCAAAGACACTCTGGCAAGGAGGTGTGAGAGGTTGACATTAGAGGGCCTTAAGAGAGGTAGAGGTAGGCCGAAGAAGAGTTGGGGTCAGGTGATTAGGCATGACATGGCGCAGCTACAGCTGACCAAGAACATGACCCGTGATAAAAAGGTGTGGAGGTTGAAGATTAGGATAGTAGGTTAGGGAGTCTAGATTATTAATACGGGTAGTGTTAGCATGTACTCTAGAATTTGGTTGGTAGTAGGCTTATTTGAATACTTGTCATTTTTTTTACATTTCGATCATCTTACAATCTCGTTGTGTATGCTTCTTTTACATTTTCGTGTTGTCATGTCTTGTTTTCTTTTTATTATTGTGGTACCTATGCTTACCTGAGCCGAGGGTCTATTGGAAACACCCTCTCTACCTCCACAAAGATAGGGGTAAGGTCTACGTACACACTACCCTCCCAAGATCCCACTATGCGGGATTATACTAGTATGTTGTTGTTGAATAGCTATACAAGTGGAGAAAACACGATATCAAAGAAGTATGATAGAAAAATAAGGCATATAATAGCCTAATATCTACCCGAAACATGATTAACTACAATTCACGCATATACACTCATCACTTTGCATATACGTCACCCCCAACATATACAAATATCATATACAATGGGGAAACACCCTGAATCCAATCCAAGGAAAGACACTAAACTCATTCGGGCTAGTCTTCAACATCGAATCACGACAAAACCTTGCTCTAGCCCTCCAATCACGCAAATCCAAGCCAAACTCCATCCTAGAAAGTCAACCATTCTATAGGAAGCAATCCCAATTCATAAAGCTTCATTCTTTAAACAAAGTCCCAAAAGTCAACCTGGGCCTATATGCACGATGTCTGAAACGAACACCAAAATCCGATGACCTATAAACTGCCTTGTCCAAATATATACGTCCAAATCAACCTTTAAATCCCCAAAATATACCCTCTTAAGTTGTAGACAAAAACCCTAAATTTTTCTTTAAAATTCCATGATTTAAATTAAGAAATCCGTGGAGAATTAAGATATAAAGTGAAATCCAAGTGAACATCATATGCCTTAACGAGTCGGCCAATCGTTTTGAGTATTTTAGCCCCATTCCTCTATTGATTGCATCCTCTATGTTATATTGGGGTTATGTGACTTGCAGGGATGATTGCTTTTGATTCGGCGGAGTTTCAGAGTAAAATGGGACACTTAGTCCCAAAGTTTGAAATTTAAGTCGAAAGAGTTGACCGTAGTTTTTTTTAAAGAAAATATACCACTCGGCTTGATGCCTTGTGGTAAATATATATATAAATAATAATCCAAAATAGGAATCTAGTTATTACAAGATGCATAAAAATGCAATTACCGTAGTTTGACTTTTGTATAGATGACTTCGAAATGGAGTTTTGACTGTTCCACTAGCTTTGCCTGGTGATCTTTGACTTGGGAGCATGTTCAGATGTTGAATTGGAGATCCGTAGATTCTTTTCGGGTTGAATTTGCGAAAGCTAGAAAGTTGAAGGTTTGGAAGGTCGAGAACTTTGACCGGGAGATGACTTTATTGTTATCAAGTTCGTATCCCGATTTAGAGAGTTAGAATAGGTCTATCGTGTCATTTATCACTTATGTGCAAAAATTGAGGTCAATCTTAGTTATTTTAGAATGAATCGCCGTTAGTATTGGAAGACAGATGTTCGCAGTTTCAATAGGCTTGAATTAGGTTGTGATTCATAGAATCGATTTTGTTTGATGAGAGTTTTTGGCTCGAGTAGGTACGTTATATGTTTTGGAACTTGTTGGTATATTCGGGCGGGGCCCCAGCTGTGAGCCGGATTGAATCCGGAACAGGTTAGATTTGGTTGATTGTTGAACCACTACTGAGTCTGGTGCAATCGCACCTTCGCACTTTGGGTTGCAGGTGCGACACCGTAGAAGCGGCCCTTGAGCCACATAAGCTAGCGTTGGGCTAGCCAGCTAGGACTACAGGTGCGGTTGGCCTTCCGCAGAATCGCAAGTGCAGATGCGCTGTCACGACCCGAATCTATGGGTCGTGACGAGCACCCGGTGCCATACTCAACCGAGTACCAACATGACATATCATTCTCATTACATCAACATGGGTAAATGGGCCAGAAGGGTCGTATGAGGTAACAAGAATATAGCATGAGGGAACACTTGACATATAATGACACAACCTGATATACTGACTTCATACATATGACGTACGTGCCTATAAGGACAAAATAATCAACCTGTCTATCGGGACCCCGGGCATGAAACGCAGCATCCCCAGGCAAAAGGGACGTCAGTACAAATTGTTGGCCCAAGTAAAGGTTAGTTTTGAAGACTGACAAAGGAACTCAGACATGAACCAGGTCCATCCCTCAGGTTCACAAAAACGGGCAGATTCAAGCATGTGGGATGCACGTGAAAGAGATAAGCTTAACTTGGTGTATTTAATATCTCCTGATCGAAAAGGTTGCATAATCGATAAGGAGAAGGACTCCTTAATCAAAGAGAACACTATCCAAGATAGGGAAGGAGTTAGAAGTTGAAATCAACTAGAACTCTTCCACCAAGGAAGAGTTGCATCAGAACTCTAGTTATTTCTTCATCTACTAACTCTATAAAT
>NW_017676132.1:48234-51476 GCF_001879085.1 Nicotiana attenuata | reverse complement strand
TTGATTGCTGGCTGCATATATCATTTCTGGGTTAAAATCATCCAAAGCCGCTGTTGATTGCTGTATACTGCTGCTGACTTCTTCCCTTTTTGTTTGCCTCAAATTCCAGGTACTTATTTTGGCCTCAAATGACTTATGAATGCGAGTCTGATGTATAGTCAAATTGGAAGAAAAATTGGAGTGCAAGCTGTATTTTACCTTTGTTTAAATACAATGCAATTTTGTATTCATTTGGACACTATAACATGTACATTGATAGGACTGTATGGACTGTGACTTAACCGACTGTTATATGCTATAGAACCATATAAATACTCTGTTGAACAGTGTTAGGCTTAATTCGTGTTAGTCCTGTTGTCATGTTTGATAATCAAACTTAAAACATGATTTTAGTTTTGATGAAATTAGCCAGTTCATCACAAGGCTTTGTTTGTTACGTTGTTTACTCAAAACTAGAGAGGGCACCAGTGACTACTCATGAATTTACATGTCCATAATACGGTTGCTTAGTTTTAAAATGAACGGATCCCTTATTACAATAACTCTAAAAAGAGTTTGATAGGCCAATTTGAAATCAGGATTGTATTTCGTTTAATTCACAATAAAATCGGACATCCTGTGAGACTTGGGCTTGGTCAAGTGATAAGAGCCCAATTACAATTGGCTTCATAAAATGGAACATAGCATAACTCCACAAATACAATTCACTCTCAATTTGGGCTCCTGAATAAGCCCACTGTTTGATGGACTCTCGTCCAAGGTATGCTGAAATTCATTATTGTGGAATTGGTTTAGATGCCCTACTTCATAGTTTAATATAATATAAATTGGGCTTTCGAGTTAGGTGGTGGGTTTAAATTAAAGGGCTTTGTCCTTTTGTTTGAATCCGGACTTGAACTCGAAGCCCGAATTTTATAACATTGATTATTTAGGCCCTTTAGAGACAAAATTAAATAGAAAATCACAGCATACTTTAGGATATCCTTTAAATAAAAGTGGGACGAGCCTCGCCAAACAAATTCATAAGTTGCGGGGCCCTCATTAAATGCTTATATTAAAATATTTTAGAAATTGGGAAAGCCATTTAGCAAATTTCCATGGCTTCCCGCAGAGATATCAACACGCTAGTTGCTTTGGGCGCGAATTTTAATAATGTTACTCTCCTAAACTGGGGTGTGCATTTTCATGCAACCCAAATCCAAATCCCAAAACGTTGAATAAGAGGTGTTGAGGATCCGGGTGCATTTCATGTGACGTGATCTAAAAGCACGCTCTTAAACGGCGTTCACTTCCGTAAAAATAAACTAAAAGCGGTTGAATATTTCTTAAAATTGCACAATAGGTTGGAGCTTGTAGTAAAAATCAGATTTTAGCCATTTATGATAATTTAAGCGACCGTGCTAGAACCACGGGATCCGGGGGTGCCTAACACCTTCCCTCGGGTCAACAGAATTCCTTACACAGAATTTCTGGTTCGCAGACTCCAATTGGGAAGTCGAAATTTTCCTCGATTTGGGATTTAAATTAAATCGGTGACTTGGGATACCAAAAGCCAATCCTATCCCAAGTGGCGACTCTAAAGAATCAATAAATAATCCCATTTCGAATAATGTCACTTTAAATGAAAAAACTCCCTTATACATCCTCCTTCGGGGTGGGTGTGTAAAAAAAAAAAAGGAGGTGTGACAGCTCTGGCGACTCTGCTGGGGACACGAACCCAGAATTTCGATTCAGGGTTCAAGAATTCGAGCTTAGTACAATTGTTATATTTGGCTTTATCTGATTTTTCTACATGTTCCATGCTACATGTGCTAAATATTTTACCGCTTTGATATTTGTTGAAATTGTATATATAAACTGTCGCGAATCCCTTCCTCTTGCTGAGTCATCTACATCATGGAGAAGGGTGCACTTCGTGTAGCTTCTCTTCTGTTTAGAGTCTTTTCCCATTTAGAACGAGGTTGGATAAGTTGCTAAGCCGGCGGAGCTTCTGTATCCCCGGTACGCTGCCTCCCCATCGGCTCGAGTTGTCCGCTCGGGTAAGCCAGGTCTAGACCAATAAACCTAGGGTTAAACTTAGAAGAACAAAAATTCATGCCGGATCCCTAGTAGGACGTTTGTTTGCATCATGTGCATTTGACTTAGGGGACTCAACACAGGGGTTGGGTCCGTCTAGGACAGGTGACCTGAAATGAATTGACCATCCTGATGCATCTTACGTGCTACTTGCGCATTTATTTGCTCGGCTTTGCATGTTGACTGGCTTGTCTAAATAAGTGAAAGTTGAGGAAATAAGCAGTGTTAGGACTAAGTGAGGATGACCATTTGTTTTGAAAAATCAAATGCCCAAATAGTACCGAAATGCTGCCAGATTTTTGAAAAAATAGAAAAGAAAAATATTTGAAAACATAGAAAAGAAATTCGTTGTTCAAAATAGCTTTGATTTTGGCAAATCTGATCCAAAAAAAATCAGAAACAAAAAATGCAAAAATACTCTTTAGATGCCTTTCTTTTGTAAATGTCCATAAAATTTTGAAAAAAAAAATTGAAGTCCAAAAATATTTTTGCTTTTCTTTAGAAGTGCTTTTGTAAATAAATAAAAACTCAGAAATCCAACACATTTTCTTAAAGAAGTCCCTCTTTCGAAAATTAAGAGGTTACATTCAAAATCCAAAAATATTTTCTTTTTTACCTAGAAAAAGAGAAAACAATTGAAAAACTCAAACAAAAAAAAAATATTTTCTTTTAACTTTTAAAATTCCCAAAGTTCAAATCAAAAAAAAAAAAAAAAAATAGAGATTTTCAGAAGTCTTTCTTTCAAAAATAAAATCAAAATCAAAAATCCAAAAACAAAATTCCTTTTCTTCTTTCAAAGCATTTTTTTTTTAGTAAAAATTCCAAAAAAAAAACTACAAAAAAAAAAACTACAAAAATAATTTTTCTTTTTGTCCTTAAACGATCCATGGTACGAGTTTTATTAAAAAAAACGAAGAAAAGAAGTTCGTATACTCAATTCCCAATCTTCCCGAACTACGCCGGTTTGATTCTCGCCGGATGTGAGATACGTAGGCAACCCTCATCGGGTCCAACCACCCTTTTTGCAAAGATAGCCAAAATACCAAAAAATTTAAATTTTTGTCAAATACATTGGGTGATGCACCCCTGCGGAGGTGGAGGTGCCGACTGAGCTGCTACTGTAGTGGTGAAGACAGACAGCTTGGATGAAGCTGTCTGCATCTAGT
>NW_017676132.1:40716-45582 GCF_001879085.1 Nicotiana attenuata | reverse complement strand
GAAAAAGCAAAAAATAAAAAAAAAAAGAGGGAAAAGAAAATGAGAGAAAAAATAGAAAGAGAAAGAAAAGCAAGAAAAACAAAGAGAGGAAATCAAAAGAAGAGAAAATAGAAAAGAAAAGCCGGGATGACGCATGCAACCAGTGCAAACATGTAGACAACCGTTTAACTGTATAGGTGCATCACACCCCAATGTGCGATTACCTATCTGTTACTTGTCTCAAACTAACCGTGTGTTGCTCAATTCCAGCCTAGCTTTTAGAAACGGTGGTTGGTTGTGGTAAGCTGGCATCGCATCAATACTTTACCAGATCGAAAGGAAGTGTGGAAATGTCTACAGAAATGACTTTGCCCGCAGTTCCCCATCTCTGAAGATAGCCCCATCTCGGGGGTCCCGGCCTCTGAATCTTTTACAGCTGAAGAAAATCGGATCTTGCGCCTGCGACTGATGGAAATGTGGGATGCTTGGAACAATGGAAAGGAACCCCCAAGCAATATTCCCGGATTCCCAGAGTTATTCCCTAGAGCTGGAGGTGTTACTACGGTCCCTATCAGTCACCCTCCTACCCCTTTTGGGCAACCTACCATGACCGCTCATTTCGTTGGAATGCCTTCTAAGGTTCGCCCCCAGGTGTTCCCAGCGGGAGCGTTTCCTAACATCTTCACTGCTCCACCATGTCCTGCTACAACACAACCTTCGCTGCCAAGGCCTGCCTTTGATCCCTCAGCTATTCACATTCCAAAACCCTGTATTTCCGTCAGATCCTCCTCAATATCCCACATATAATTACTCTCAGCCACCCCCATACGAGCTTACACCAGGGCAGGACAAAACCCCCAAAGACCCAGAGCAGGATGAAATGGCAAAGAGAATGAGAAGCCTCGAGCAGAGCTTGAAAAACATGCAAGGATTGAGCGGGCAAAAGAGTGTCTCATACACGGATCTATGTATGTTCCCTCATGTACACTTGCCGTCAGGGTTCAAAACACCAAAATTTGAGAAGTATGACGGACACGGTGACCCCATCGCTCACCTAAAGAAGTATTGCAATCAGTTACGGGGGGCCGGTGGCAAAGAAGAGCTGTTGATGGCATATTTTGGAGAAAGCTTGGTTGGTATCGCTTCAGAATGGTACATGGATCAAGATGCCTCGCGTTGGCATATTTGGGATGATCTGGCCCGAGACTTTGTTCGACAATTTCAGTACAACATAGACATCGCGCCGGACAGGAACTCTTTGGCAAATCTTAAGAAGAAGCCTTCAGAAAGCTTCCGTGAATATGCAATTAAGTGGCGCGAACAGGCGTCGAGAGTGAAACCTCCAATGGATGAGGTAGAGATGGTCACTGTTTTCCTCCAAGCCCAGGAAGCAGACTATTTTCAGAATATGATGTCCGCCATGGGTAAACCTTTCGCCGAGGCAATAAAAATCGGAGAGATGGTAGAGAATGGGTTAAAAACGGGTAGAATCTTGAGCCAGTCAGCCATAAGGGCCACCTCCCAAGCCATCCAAGGCGGGTCTGGAGGAATGGCCAAAGGTAGAAAGAAAGAAGAAACAGTGATGGTGGCATCGGAGGGAAGAAGGTATCGGGCTCCTAGACCGGTGTTCTCTGAAAGAACCCCTCAACACTATTACCCTCATACTGGTATGGCCTATGCTCCTGCACCTTATGCGGTCATGAATGCACAACCCTTCGGCCGACCGCAACCACAAGCTAACCGAAATCCACCTCCATTCCAAAGAAATCAACCTCCTTACCAGAACCAATATAATCCCCGACCACCGCAGAATAACTTTCGTCCTCGAGAACCTCCCAGGAGACCAAATTTTACGCCAATCGGTGAACCTTATTCCAGTTTGTTCCCGAAACTCGTCCAGATGAATTTGCTGCAGCCTATTCCCCAAAACAGGCAGAACCCAGAATCTTCAGCTTATCAACGAGGGGTCCATTGTGCTTACCATTCAGGAGCCGAAGGGCATAGTACTGATAACTGCTGGACATTGAAGAAGGCTGTGGAAGATTTGATTGAACAAGGGAAAATAGTGTTGAGGGATAAAGAAGCCCCGAATGTGACTAATAACCCGTTGCCCGCTCACAACAATGGGCCGGTAATCGGTATGATTTGTGAAGACAGGGAGTTTGATCCGGCTTTGAAAGCCATAGTTGCTATTGACGATGCAGAAAAGAAGCCCAAGTTACTCCCGAAGCAAGGAAAAGGGGAGAAGGAGAATAAAACTGTCAAAACTGAACTTGAAAAGAAACCTGAGACAAAAGTAGAAATGGACTCTCTTAAGAATGGAATTCTCTATGTTCCGCGGGGACGCCAAGAAAAACCATTGGTTGTCACTATTCCGAGGAGAGCTGAGGTAAAAGGGGAAACACCAATATATGTACCAAAAGGAGCCTATGTGGTACGGGGGACAATTAAACCGCCTCGGCTGAGTGAGCCAGTGGTTATTGGACGCGTACCACAGAAGCCAATGACAGACCCCTCTGCAGTACCATGGAACTATCAGCAAACAGTGGTCACATACAAGGGCAAAGAAATTTCGGGGGAACTCCCAGGGAAGAACTCTGTTGAGAAATACTCGAATGTGCAGGAAGTGAACAATGCCGCTCGAAAGCGTTTTCCGTCCAAGAAGCCAGTGAGTGCTGAAGAAGCAGAAGCCTTCTTCCAGAAAATGAAGATGCCTGATTATGAGACAGTGGATCAATTAAGAAAGTACCCTGAACAGGTGTCCCTGCTCTCATTAGTGACAAAATCCGCCGAACATCAGAAGATCTTGATGAAAACTCTGAATGAGGCATACGTGCCAAATGAAACTTCAGTCGAGCAGCTCGAAAGGATGACGGAAAGGCTTTTTGCCATCAACCAACTCTCTTTTAGTAAGAATGACTTGCCTCCTGAAGGCGCAGCCCACAACAAAGCCTTGCATCTGACCGTCAAGTGTGAGGGTTACTATGTCAAACGAGTCATGGTGGATGGAGGATCGGGGGTTGACATCTGCCCACTCTCCACATTGCAGAGGATGGAGATCGGGACAGAAAAGATTCGCCCGAATAATGTTTGTGTAAGGGCTTTTGATGGTATTAAGAGGGATACCATCGGTGAAATCGACATGATATTGACCATAGGACCGGTAGACTTCGAGGTGACCTTCCAGGTGTTGGACATGGATACATCTTACAACTTCCTTCTGGGGAGGCCTTGGATCCATGCTGCAGGAGCTGTGCCCTCGACTCTCCACCAAATGGTAAAATTCGAGTATGAAGGTCAGGAAATCGTGGTCCACGGAGAAGACGAGCAATCTATCTATCGTGATCCATCTATCCCATGTTTGGAGGCAAGGGAAGGAAGTGAGCATATTGTTTACCAAGCCTTTGAGATTGTGGTAGCAGATCAGCACGAGGAAGGAAATCCTTGTCCTCAGCCTTTCCTGTCTAACGCTTCAATCATGGTGGCCAGAGAAATGATTAGACATGGTTTCAGGCCAGGAAAAGGGTTGGGAAAAGCCTTACAAGGAATATCTGAGCCAGTAACTCTACCCGCAACAGAAAAGTTCTTCGGAGTAGGCTTCCGCCCTACCCCAGATGATGAGAAATGGGCTGAAGAAAGAAAGAAAGAAGGATGGGTTCTGCCACAGCCATTGCCATATCTCTACGATACTTTTGTCAAGACCAAGTATGGCAAAGAAAAGAATGACGAGTTGTTCACAGTTGAGGAAATCGAAGACATATGTGGAGCTATGAGGCAAATGCTTTATGAAACCAACATGGTCCAACCAGGAGAAGGGACTAGCACCGCTGAAATGCTCTATGTGGGGCCAGATGCTAAACTCAAAAACTGGAAGGCTACGCCATTCCCGATTAGGCGAAAGTCCCGGTAGACTAGCCCTGCCACCTTTTCTACATCTCGAGTTGTTTCAGGGTGTAGCTCGGGTGTCTTTTTAGTTTCATGTCTTTTAAATTCCTGAATGTAAACCCTGTTATCTTTCCAATTCCAAGAAATGAAATCAATATTTCATCTTCCATCTTTCTTTTCTTTCTAATTTTGGATTGTTTTTCCTTTTTCATCTTTTCTTTTCAGTTATAATAATGCAGCTTTAAATAACATGACATGCTTGCGGACTCCATGCCCGGACTCAAACACGCTGTTTAATTGTGAAATAATGAATCAAGAACCGGAATATGATGAGGAAGAGGCTTTTAGGGAGATCAACCGAGAATTGGACCAATTCGAGAACAAACCTAAGCCAAACCTGAATGACACTGAACCGGTTAATTTGGGAACGGCCGAAGAAATAAGGGAAACCAAAATAAGCATTCACACAGATCAACACACTCGAGATGCAATAATTCAGCTCCTGTTCGAATTTAAAGATGTGTTTGCTTGGTCGTATGACGACATGCCAGGACTAAGTATGGACCTAGTGGTGCACAAATTGCCAATCTACCCTGATTGTCCTCCAGTACAGCAAAAGCAAAGGAAGTTCAAGACTGATATCAGTGACAAGATCAAAGAGGAAGTCACAAAACAGTTAAAGGCGGGGGTAATTCGAGTGGTCCGATATACCACGTGGTTGGCCAATGTGGTTCCAGTACCCAAGAAAGATGGGAAAACCCGAGTGTGTGTAGATTACCGAGATTTGAACAGGGCAAGTCCCAAAGATAATTTCCCGTTACCTAACATTCACATCCTTGTTGATAACTGCGCCAAACATGAAATACAGTCTTTCGTAGAATTGTTACGCAGGATATCACCAAGTGTTGATGGATGAAGAGGATGCCGAAAAGACAGCTTTCACTACACCATGGGGAACCTACTGTTATCGGGTCATGCCGTTTGGGCTGAAGAATGCTGGGG
>NW_017676132.1:35481-39026 GCF_001879085.1 Nicotiana attenuata | reverse complement strand
TAGAAGTGTTTCTTACCTCAACCCACGCAAAACTCTACTCCAACAAGACCCTTGCCTCGTGAATCAGCCTCAGAGCGATTCGAATCTAACCACAAACAACTTAATACAACCAGTTCAAGCCAAATCATCTACAGACCTCCAAATCAATATCCAGACACACTCCTAAGTTCAAAAATTACCATATGGAGCTATCAGAACCATCAAAACTCCGTTTCTGAGTCATTTACACATAAGTTAACATCCAGTCAACTCTTTCAACTTAGGCTTCCAACCTTGGGACTAAGTATCCCAACTCATTCTGAAACATCCCCGGAACCAAGCCACCACCCCGGAAAGTCACATAGCAACAATTGAGCATAGAAAAAGCAATAAATAAGGGAACGGGGTTGTAACACTCAAAATGACTGGCAGGGTCGTTACATTCTCCCCCTTTTAAATAAATATTCGTCCTCGTACATGTCTAGAATCATCGGGTATTGTAATGCGGTTGAGGTGGAACCTAGTGGTCAGCCCTGGTATCATGATATCAAGAGATTTCTGAAAACACAGGAATACCCTGAGCAGGCCACCGGAGATCAGAAAAGAACCATTAGACGACATGCGAGTGGTTTCTTTTTAAGTGGTGATGTTTTGTATAAAAGAACCCCGGACCTCAACTTGCTAAGATGTGTTGACGCCGAGGAAGCTGGAAGAATTATGCATGAAGTGCACGCAGGAGTATGTGGACCTCATATGAATGGTTATGTGTTGGCAAAGAAAATTTTGCGAGCCGGGTATTACTGGATAACCATAGAGAAGGACTGTTTCAGTTTTGTTCGGAAATGTCATCAATGCCAGGTGCACGGCAACTTGATTCATGCACCTCCGACAGAACTCCATCCGATGTCAGCACCTTGGCCATTTGTTGCTTGGGGCATGGATGTCATTGGGCCAATCGAGCTGAAAGCCTCGAATGGGCATAGGTTCGTATTGGTAGCAATCGACTATTTCACAAAATGGGTTGAGGCCATCACTCTCAAGTCAGTCACCAAGAAAGTTGTGGTAGACTTTGTGCACTCCAATCTCATTTGCCGCTTTGGCATTCCTGCAACTATTATTACCGACAATGCAGTCAACTTGAACAGTCGCCTGATGGGGGAGGTATGTGAACAATTCAAGATAACACATAGAAACTCAACTCCTTACCGGCCAAAAGCCAATGGTGCTGTCGAGGCAGCAAATAAGAACATCAAGAAGATTCTGAGAAAAATGATTCAAAGCTCCCGGCAATGGCATGAAAAGTTACCTTTTGCTTTACTTGGATATCGTACCACAGTACGTACTTCAATTAGAGCAACACCGTACCTGTTAGTTTACGGTACTGAAGCAGTCATACCTGCCGAAGTGGAAATTCCTTCACTCCGGATAATCGTTGAGGCGGAGATTGAGGACAGTGAATGGGTTAAAACCCGATTAGAGCAATTGGCATTAATTGATGAAAAACGAATGGCCGCGGTTTGTCACGGACAGCTGTACCAACAAAGAATGGCCCGTGCCTATAATAAGAAAGTGCGTCCCAGGAATTTTAAAGTGGGACAGCTGGTACTCAGACGCATTCTCCCTCATCATCAGGAAGCAAAAGGGAAGTTTGCCCCTAATTGGAAAGGTCCATACATCATCCGAAAAATATTGCCAAGAGGAGCACTGTATCTGGGAGACATCGAAGGGAATGATCCTGAGACAGCAGTCAATGCAGATGCAGTAAAAAGGTACTACGTCTAATCCTCATTCGGCGATGGCTCTTGTGCAATTGAGATGACGAAGGCTTTCTTTCTCGCTATCCAAACACTATTAACCCTTCGTAAACCCATTTGAGCCGGTTTCCCTTCTTTGGCTACCCTCTTTGGAACCCGGAAGTACGAAAAGAAAAGAAAAAGAAAAGAAAAAGAAAAAGAAAAGAAAAGAAAAAGAAAAAGAAAAAAAAGAGAGAAAAAGAAAAAGAAAAAGAAAAAAGAAAAAAAAATATATATATGAAAAAAAAAACAAAAGAAAAGAAAATATGATGAAAAGAAAAAGGAAAAGAAAAGAAAAACAAAAACAAACAAAAACAAAAACAAAAACAACCAAAAAACAAAATTTTCCTGAACTACGTTTGACTTGATCCCGAAAGGGTACGTAGGCAGCCTCTCTCTGGGGTTCAGTCACACCAAAACAAAAATCCCAATTTCCCCAAAAATGAAACTGGGGCAGATGATATAATGGTTCGGCCATGAGTCCGCCGAAATGGTTCCAAAGTTGTAGTTCTGCCCAAAATCCTTTTTACCCCGAAACCTTATCCAAGTCCTTCCGATCAATTGGCAAAGGCAGGGAAGTGGAAAACGTTGTTGTTGTAATCTGACACAATGCAAGTTGAGAGAAATAAAATGAGAGAGTCTTATCGGTGAAAACCTTCGGGCACCATAAGGCGATGGTGAGTAGAGAAACTGAAAAGGAGAGAGTCCGTTTAGTGAAAACTCGTAAAGAGCACTGTCGGGCAACGGTGAGAAGAGAAATGAGAGAGGTCGATTGGCGAAAACCCGCAAAGGGCGCTGTCAGCCGAAAAGAAGACATCTCGCCACTAAAGGAGTCCTGGCAAGGTTCCCTGGTTTTGAAATACTGATTAATGGATTCACGAGAAGCCGGAAAGTTTGTGTGGGTCGGGCATCAGTCCAAGAAGCATGTCATGTTCATTTGAAGCCAGCATGCACACCCCAGATAAGTCCTTCTTTTCCCCGAAAGGGATGCTTCTCTTTAAAATCATATGCTTGCCTTTTGAATACTTTTTCTTTGAATCCCTTTCGGTTTATCTCTGGTTCCGTAACTAGTACAAAGAAAGGTGGCAGGACCGGTTTCACAGGGATTCACCTGGTCAGAGTCGAAGAAATACCCAGCCTCAGTGAGTGCGTCAGGCCAATCTCGACTGACTATAGTGATTGATGCTTTTGAAGCAAAAAACATTGGAAAAGAAAGGAAGTCAAAGGCAAAAGTCCCAAGGGCAGAATAAAGTGACAAGGTCAGAGTCCACACGGGCGATTCATAATGAAATCCCGGAGGCTAAACCCAGTCGGTTTGAACAGAGATTCACCCTCAAGGCAAATGAGCAGCAAAATTCTCAACAGAAATGGGGCCGGGATCAAGCAATTGAGATGATCAAGGCCACAAAATCAACCACCGTTTCAAACTAACAAAATTGTTCTTTGTTGAAAACAGGTCTAATTCAAAGTAACCGTGCAAGAAGCAGGTGCAATCCAAAACTAAATGAAATGCGCAAGCGCTGAAACAGCTTTGCAGCAGGAAAACGACCAAAAAGGAAGTTTCCTCCCAAATTCTTTCATGCGTTTTGCTAAATAAAAAGGAAAACATATAAAGAGGAAAACAAAAGAAAAAGAAAGAAGAAAAAAAAAATAATAAAAATGAAAATCCCAAAAGAAAAACAGATCATGGTAGCATAGGATCCCATTCCTTAAATATCCGGAACAAAAACCGAGGATCTCCCGGCACAAAAACCGTGGAGCCTTTTCTTTTCC